>NC_062275.1:4613512-4919507 GCF_916048215.2 Malus sylvestris | reverse complement strand
GTTAAGTGAATAGTACCATGATTGACTTTTAGTATCAAAATATGATTTTTCTTTAAAATGAACAGTACTCAGAACTTTTCGTTAAAGTTCTTTTTAAAAAAAGGAAGGTTCAAGGTAACATATGAATATGATCATTAACTTCATGGTGATAGGTGGGAATGTGTCAATGTAATCCTAACCTAATTTATATAATTATATGTAAATAGTAAAAAGTTTAATAAAAATATTTGGAAATGATCATTGAGAATGAAGGCATGGTAAAAGTTGATGAATGTAATTAATTTGACACGTCTCTCTCTCTCTCTCTCTCTCTGCCGCATGAATTAGACTTTTCTAGTTCGAACATGTTCACACGTAATTTTAACATGCTACTGTCCAAAGAGATACTTCAAAGTAAAAAAATAATAATAATTGACTGAAACATTTTGGAGTTTTGGCGGCTTTTTTTTCTTGTTAACAATTTGGTTGAACAAAAAACATGATGAAGTTTACCAACTTGTTTGGCAAGTGTCAAGAATGAAGCCTAAAAGATTAAATCTTTAACGAATTTTCAACTTAGCTCGCATCACACCGAACGAGCAACTATTGTTGTGGCGTATGAATTCGCTAAGTTGGCCTTAATTTTGTATAATTAAAGAAAGCGATTTGGCCTAAGAAAATGTTTTATATGTTTTAGAGCTTTAAACTATTTTCTATCTTTATTTAAAAGATATCTTTACTTATAGGGTATACATGTGTTTGATCGATCTACCTCATTGTATACCTAACACTAAATATAACATTTCATCCTTGTAAAATCACTTACATCGTATTTTATTTATTCTATTAAGAGAAGAGGGTTTGTCAACTTTTTGCCCCTTTTTCCAATTTTGTCCTCACTTTTGAATACACAATGTTGACATGAAGATTGCAAAATAGTAATTTTGTACCTTTTGACAAAATAACAATCATATTCCCATTTTTCCTATTTTGCCCTCACTTTTGATACATAATATTTACATAAGGAGGGCAAAAATGGTAATTTTGTTTCAAAATATTTACATAAGATAAAAATATGCACTTACTAAGATAAATTGTTTCATCATCATTTTTTCATATAGGTAAGTGAAATCATGATGTTTTTTTATAGTTTGAATGAACTGAAGCGGTTGCACTTGAGAAGAACATGAGAGGAGGTAGGCAGTTGTTCACACACACAAAATATGTGCTCTCTGCTAGTTATACATTAATGTTAACATGTTCGTCCTATTTGGACAAATGTTATAACTCACCCTTGTAATTTTACGGTAAATTTTTTAAGAGAAAAGCTAAGAACACTCTCTTAACATGTGACTCTTCATAGATTATCTGCTACTTGGGACTCTTTATGGACACATTACCACCTCACAATTTAACTTCATTTTCCGTATCAACATTACAAAACATTTTTCAAAAAACAAGAGGTGACAAAAAGTTTATCGAAAACCCTACTTTTGAGAGGGTCTCCTTAGCATTTCTCAAATTTTAAATAATCCACACAAAAAAGATCAGTTATAATAATTTAAGAGTTTTGTTATTCATATTCCAAAATTCTCATTTTGTATTCCAAATTTTATATGTTTAGAAAGAACAATACATTTGTAAGAAGTGCATAATAAATTTTTTGGAGTGCCAATAACAATTCTCTAATTTAATATTCAACTTGTCGATTATAATACTAATTTTTTAACAAACAATATTATCTACACTAAAACTTACTCCAACCCTTGGAATAAAACTCAAATGTGAGGCTCTAAACTTACCCCAACTTGGTAATATGAGTTTTAACCCAAAACTCATTTTTGGGGTAAAGTTAGGTCAAAATTCCTCTCGGTTAATGTGGCTAGTCCACTATATATGTATATTTTTTTAGTTTTATAATTATAAATTCATTGAATCCAACAATTAAGATTTAATATGATCAAATCCAACGGTAAAAAAAAAGAAGGTCCTAACTGTCCAAATTTAAATCCAATGGCTAAGGTAATTAAAAAAAAAACTTTTATGTGTTTCATATTCTTTCATAGTGTTCCACGAGTCTCATGATGTCGGTTTAGTGATTTTTCAATATTTATCAGAATCTAAATGTTTTTAAGTTAAAATGTTCATAAAATTAAATTATGATAGTCTACATAATTTTTTGTAAGTTACTTTAAGAAAAAAAATTATCTTAAATTCATTCTTTAATAATCTTGGGTTAAAACTTTAACTTAGAAGGGTTGGAGGAGAAAAACTGTTTCTGGATTTAAAAATTTAGGTTTTAACCCAAAGGTTAGATAGAGTCTAAGGGGGTGGGGGTGGGCTTAACCTCACAATGAGCTTGCAATAATGTGGTTCAAATTCGTTTTTGGTGATAATCGAACCTAAGACCTTTTACTTATAAGTGAAGAGGAATAATACTAGACCGTCGTACTTATAATACTATTAACCGTTACGGTAAGACACACGCATAATTTATTTACTAATTTTGTAATATAAATTCATAACATATCAATGATGTAATTCATTATCAATTTGTTGTTTTAACTTGTAAATTAGTAACACTATATCATGATAGGTGAACTTAAAAGTTTTTTTTATATGGCCAAATTTTCTTCTTGGTTCCTGTGGTGACACGGTACTTTCAATGTGACCCTTGTGGTGAAAACGTTATTAATTAAACTCCCGTGGTGAGCCCTATTAGCAATTGAGGTCCAAATCCAAACTTCCGTTAGTGTTCCGTTAAATAAACTCATGTGACTATCACGTGGATGAGTCAAATTCATCATTTCAATTCAAATTACATCATATTCCATGGACATCTAGCATGACTTAGGTATACTATATACATGTGTTCTTTCTGGGTGAGTTATGACATGCACTTGTTTCTCTTGTGAGTTGGCATCTAATTCCAGTGTACAAAACAAATTGAAACAAAAGGGGACATAATTTACATTAGCCATTCACGAGAGAAAAAATAACTTCATCATTTCTTATACCATAATGTAGTTTGCACATTAATGACAAAAACATATATCCAACCCGGGAAAAAAATATAATAAAATAAAAAGACAAAAGTATGTCTTCCACAATATATTGTGGTTCATCATAACAAAAAGTAATTAAAAAAGCTTTCCACAAAATAAACAAATAATCTAGTTTTTCACAAAATAAAATCAATTTCCTCCGCTTCATCATTTTTATTTGCAAGGTATTGTGCTTTTTCATCTGTTGATTTTGCATGTTGTGCATTGGGGCCATTCCAGAATGTCTCCAAGGATTTATAGAATTTGATGATATTGCAGAGGTCATTCCCGGAGGACTCCATGGTGCATTGAAAGGTTGTGTACTGCAAGACCACGGCATGCATCAAACCACACTACGAATTAAAGACAAAATTGAAATGCATATATGCAGACTGGTACAAATTGATAGAAGAATTAAAATTCAAATAAGACTAAGTATCTAACTCATGATTAAAGACGTGTTGGCATTGAAAAAAAAAACAAAAGTTTATTAAAAGTATTAGGATTTCCAAACGAAATCATACCTAAGAAATTAGGCACGACTTCACATTTACCTCTTCTCCTAGCCATTGACAAGGTTTTATAAGTTTAGTTTCACTGCGTTTAAGTTTTTTTATTTATTTTTTATTTTTTGGTAAAATCTAATTTCAGTTAAACCCTAAGTCATACTAGATGTCCACTGCATACAATGTAATTTGAATTGAAATGACGAATTTGACCCCTCTATGTGATAGTCATATGAGTTTATTTAACGGAAGAATAACGGAAGTTTGGATTGGACCTCAATTGCTAACAAGGCTTACTACGAGGGTTTAATTAACAACTTTTTCACCACGAGGGTCACATTGAAAGTGTCGTGTTACCACAAGGACCAAAAAAAAAAAAATTGGCCTTTATATATATTTGGATGTGTTTGAAAATGTTTTTAGAATGATTAAAAATGTGACAAAAGCTCATTTGAAACCACTACAAGAAGCGCAAGTTACGTAATTGATCCTTGTAACATCCCACATAGTACAGGGTAGTGGATCATGTAAGTCTTATATGTATATTCTCATCTATACCTAGCACGAGGCCTTTTGGGAGCTCACTGGTTTCGGGTTCCATCGAACTCCAAAGTTAAGCGAGTTCGCGCGAGAGCAATCCCATGATGGGTGACCCACTGGGAAGCTCTCGTGTGAGTTCCCAGAAACAAAACCGTGAGGGCGTGGTCGGGGCCCAAAGAGGACAATATCGTGTTACGGTGGAGTCGAGCCCAGGATGTGGTGGGGGCCTAGGCCGGGATGTGACAATTTGGTATCAAAGCCAATCCATGGCTGGATGTGTGCCGACGAGAACGTCAGGCCCCTAAAGAGTGGATTGTAACATCTCACATCGTCCAGGGGAGTGGATACTGTAAGCCTTATATATATATATATTATCATCTCTACCTAGCACGAGCCATTTTAGGAGCTCACTGGCTTCGGGTTCCATCGAAACTCCGAAGTTAGGCGAGTTTGCACGAGAGCAATCCCATGATAGGTGACCCATTGGAAAGTTCTCGTGTGAGTTTCCAGAAACAAAACCGTGAGGGTGTGGTCGGGGCCCAAAACGGACAATATCGTGTTATGATGAAGTCGAATCAACAATGTGGTGAGAGTCCGAACCGGGATGTGACAATACTTCTTCTAAAATGCACTCCATATACTCTTAAAATGTTGTTTATAAAAACAAGTATCAATTCAAAATAATTTCATTTATTCAAGGAAAAAACTTAATATCCAAAATAAATCGCCAACTAATAATCCAAAACATAAAGGAAAATTGTTCAAAATCAACCAAAAAACAAGGTGGGGTTCAGCCACTAGGTGGAATTCGGCCCCAATTGTCTTATTTTAACTGAAAAATAAGTCTATGTCTAAGATTCTAATCTTCCATAGGAGTGGTATCCTCCTGAAAATCAGAAACCTCCATCTTTGTAGTCTCCGGTTCGTCCACTTGCAGGAAGTTTGATTCAAACTTCGTACGACGAGAATGATATGCATCCACAACCTTCTTGGGAGCACGGCAAATACGGGACCAATGGTCCTTGGAACCACAACGATAGCACATATCGTCATTCATTGTGGCAGGTGCTTTGCCCTTATTCTTGAAGTTCGGGGCCTTGGGAGCGAGGTTTGGGCGCTTCGGGGCTTTGTTTCCTCCCTTGGATGGGCCTTGGCTCTGTTGACCTTGGTGGGATGGCTTCTGGCCGCCCTTACCACGCCTCTTTTGGCGTTTTGGGTGCTGATTAGTGCTATAATGTGCTTCAGGCACAACAGTAGCCCCAGTAGGTCGAGCTTGATGATTCTTCATCAACAGCTGGTTCTGCTTTTCAGCAAGAAGTAAAACAGAGATCAAATCCGAGAACTTAGTGAACTTCTGAGCTCTATATTGTTGCTGCAGGACAATATTAGAAGCAGAGAAGGTCGAGTAGGTCTTCTCCAGGAGATCCTCTTCAGTCAAAGTTTCATTGCAAAACTTGAGAAGTGATCGGATTCGACAAACTTCAGAATTATATTCATTCACAGACTTAAAGTCTTGGAAGCGCAAGTGCTGCCAGTCGTGTCTTGCTTCAGGCAAGAATATGTCCTTTTGGTGATCGAAACGATCAGCCAAAGCGACCCATAATGCACGTGGATCCTCCTCAGCAAGGTACTCAGTTTGTAGAGCGTCATGGATATGTCTTCGGATGAAGATCATAGCAGTGGCTTTTTCAGCTTCGCCAACAGGTTTATCTGTTGCTTCTTCAATAGCAGGACGCAAGTTCTTTGCAGTGAGGTGGAGCTTCACATCTTGAACCCACTTGAGGTAGTTCCTTCCAGAAACCTCCAAAGCGGTGAAGTCGAGTTTGTTCAAATTCGACATGGTCCTATCAAAATAGATGGACAAGATGTGGTTAGTGTAATGGAGAAAAATCAATCCATTCACATAGGAGTAGAACATACAGGTTCTAATAGACATGTATTGGTTTAATTTTGCATGAAAAACTTCGGGTTTTCATGGGTGATATATTTAAGTGAAAACTTCGGGTTTTCAAACAAGGCATGTTTAGAAGAAACTTCGGGTTTCAAAGTAATTATGAACTTCAGGTTCATATATTCCTGCAGGCAAACACAAATATATATGCAAACAAATATGCAAAGAATATATGCAGAAATATTGTATAATGATAAGTGAATTAATTTATTTTTGGTATTCGGGGCCAAATTAAAGTGTGGGTGAAAATATAAAAACCCATATTTAAAAAAAATATTAAATAATAAAATCTCGGGGCCTAAAAATATAGGCCAAGAACCCTCGGGTGGGATTACAGGCCCACGGGGTGAGAAGAGGGGAATGGGCTGCTGTGTGCAGCCCTAAAAATTTTTTTTTCGTATTTTTTTTATTTTTTTTATTTTTTTTTTGTATTCAATTATATTATATGCATGTATAATTTTAATGAATCACATATTTACGTTGATGCATATGCAAATAATAGTTTCAATGCATGTATATATGTAGGATTCAATTCATGACAAATATCAAATTCACATAATTGTAGCAATTTTGATTATGAAGCATACACAATTTATGTAGAATCTAAAATACGTAAAACGTAAAGTTGGGTCATGCATCATGGTGAATGTTCATGCTATCAGGGCTTGCAAAATATCGAGTTAAAAACCGTTGTTTGGAAAGAACCTGATTGCGTGATGATATAGATGAACTGGTTTGATGCAGAAAAATTATTTCTTCAATTTCGGCTTTCATCTTCAAGCTTGTATCACGTTCAACATAAGAAGAAAAATAAATTGAATCAATAACAATATATGAATTCAATAAAATCAAGATTTAATCAATTAAAAATAATTGAAACGTAATACTCCCCTGATTGTAGACGAATAAATTCTCTTTAAATTTTTCTAAGCACAGCGTGAAGAGCGTGTTGATAACGTGTTGTGGTCTATTTTATCTGACAGAGGGACTAGGGCCGGCGGCAGAGAGAGAGAGAGGAGAGAGATGTGTGTTTGTAGAATTGTAGGGGAATGTGTGTGTTGTTATCCCTCCTACATTGTGCCTTTATTTATAGTAGTAAAGGGAGAGAAGATATTCCTTCTTCTCCAAGTAATACAAGTTGTAATAGGAAAGGATAACTAGAATCAAATCTTATCTAGGATTTACACAATCATACTTAAACTAGGAATGTTTACAACACACGAAACGTTTTTAGTCATTTTAAAACAAATTTCAAACTATTAATCCATCACGTCTTCTCTTCCTTCTTCTATTAATCAACGCATTATATAATATTATTTTAGGATCTGAAAAAGTAACGTAGAAATATTAAGCCAACAAACCAAAAAATAAAATATAATTTATAAATGCAAAATGAAAGGTTTAAGAGAGAAAGGGGGCCTCGCTAAAGATATTTGCTCCAAAGGCCGAAGCTCAGAGCTTTCTCTGATTTGCAGAGAGTATCCAAAGGACAGACAATTGGGGAGAGAGAGACAGAGAGAGAGAGAGAGAGAGAGAACTGCGAAGAACAGAAACAGAGAGTTCGGAGTTACAGTTAGAGAGAAAGAGATAGATAGAGAGAGAGAGAGAGAGAGAGAGAGATTTTGAAAATTCCAAGCAGGTCCTTTTTCTTCTTATCCAATCCGTAAGTCCCTCGCATTTTTTTAATCTCTCCTTTTTAGCATGGTGTTATTGTTTCTGGGTTAATTAGAACTTAAACTCTGATTTCCATTGCTTTTTTTGCTCAATAGATTCGCTGGGTTTACAGATTTTAAAGGTTCAACATCGACCCGATGTTCATTTCTGAAATACATGAATTTTCCTTTTTATGTTTCTGGGTATAAATTATCTGTGAAACTATGGTTTTGATTTGACTTTTGAAAGAAGAAAAGAAAAGGATAACTGAAGGATTGGTTTTTGAAGAAGACCCATCTGGATCGTTGGTCGATTGGATTTGGAAGGGTGAAAGTTCGACGGATAGTTCTGAAAAAGTTAGACTTTCTTCATCCGGTTCATGCAATCAGTGATAACGATTGGGTTTTTATACTATTTCTGACAAATAAATTTGAACTTCTTTTTACTTTTGAATGGAATCTGATAGGTTGTATTTTGACTGAATTTTCCGAGGGACTTGGGGGATTAGTTTTTTTCGAAAATTTATCTGTGGAATTTTTCAATTTCTTTTTACCCAGAGATAGAGGCTTTTGGATAGGATTTGGGTCTGAATTTGGTGGCCTTCCATTGATTGTTTCACGGAGAAATGTTGGAGGATCGGTCCTGCTTGCTTTCGAGGGTGTTTCCGAGCTTTTGCCAGCCTGAAAGCGAGTGGCCTTATATGACTTACCGCCGGCTCGAAGATATTGCCAACGGAAAGCGTCCATTGGGGTTCGACGGCAGCGAGGATGACGAAGAGCATCGAGAGAGGAAGTTGTGTAAGCTGTTGGATTGTTGTGACATGGTGGAGACTGACATGAATCAGTCTTCGTGTGAGCAATCGGACGATCAGCAGCATTCTGGGGTTCCTTCAGATTCGGATAACCTTATACATAGGATTGGTAGGGATAACTCGATCAGCTGTCTAATTCGCTGTTCTAGGTCTGATTATGGTCTCATTGCCTCTTTGAACCAGAGCTTCCGCTCGTTAGTTAGGAGTGGGGAGCTCTATAAACTGAGGAGGCAGAATGATGTCACCGAGCACTGGATTTATTTCTCTTGCGACCTACTTGAATGGGAAGCCTTTGATCCCAATTCCGGCAGGTGGATGCACTTGCCGAGGATGATTTCCAATGAATGTTTCATGTGTTCCGATAAGGAATCTTGCGCTGTGGGAACTGAGCTTCTTGTATTTGGTAAGGAGGTGACTTCCCATGTAATCTTTAGGTATAGTATTTTGACAAACTCATGGTCTTCTGGAATGAGGATGAATGCCCCGAGATGCTTGTTTGGGTCTGCCAGCCTTAAGGAGATTGCAATTTTGGCAGGTGGTTGTGACTCTCAGGGAAATATACTCAGCTCCGCAGAGCTATATAATTCTGAGACTCAGAGTTGGGAGATGCTCCCGAGCATGAATAAGCCCCGGAAGATGTGTTCTGGGGTTTTTATGGATGAAAAGTTCTATGTTATTGGTGGGATTGGGGGAAGTGATCCAAGGGTTCTTACATGCGGTGAAGAATATGATTTAAAGGCAAGAACATGGACAGAAATACCTAACATGTCTCCTGGACGGAGTGGTGCAGCCAGAGAGAATGATGTGCCTGCAGGGGAGGCACCGCCTCTGGTTGCTGTGGTAAATAATGAATTGTATGCTGCTGACTATGCTGACATGGAGGTGAGGAAATATGACAAGGAGAGAAGAGTGTGGTTGACGGTGGGGAGATTGCCTGAGCGGGCTGCCTCAATGAATGGTTGGGGTCTTGCATTCAGGGCTTGTGGAGACCGGCTTATTGTTATCGGCGGGCCAAGGGCTCTAGGCGAAGGTTTCATAGAGATCAATGCATGGGCTCCAGGTGATGGCCCTCCACACTGGAACTTACTTGCCAGGAAGCAATCGGGTCACTTTGTCTATAATTGTGCAGTGATGGGGTGCTGAAGATACGGATGTACAAGATTGGATTGTCTGTCGACACAGGAGTCTTGCTAATTGGTAATTCCCCCTTTCCTTTTTGATTGTTGAATCCCTTTCGGGCGGGGCGAGAATGGGGAAGAATTTCAAATTTTACTCAAGATTCAATTGAATGTTTCCTTCCTAGGAATGACATCTTGAGTAAACCTGTTCTTTTTCAAACTTTTATTGATTTTCCTCTGATGGAGTTTGTCCTCCCCCATTTTTAGTGACATGAGAAATTTTAAAAGGTTGGTATCATGTAGGATAGGAACATGTTCAATAATTTCAAGTACCAACACATTGGTAGGGTTTCGCCTTCTTACTTGTATTTGTGTTGTCCTCGAATGCGGAAATAAAAATTATGACAGGTGGTTATCTTTGATGCTGGCTTATGTACTGATTACGTTTAATCTTCTTCGAGTTCTTGTGAATTATTGTGTGAAGAAATATTTAATCTTCGTCGATGTTTACTGTACTAAGGGTGCAATGTGTGCGCTTTGATTATGTATAAAGAACAATGAGGGCAGAGGCAGACAAGATAATCTGATGTCGAAAAACTCAGTGATGCGTGCAGTTCCGGTTACAATCGATGTAAAAAACTTCCGATTTGGTAGCTTCTGATCGATGCGTGCCACATTTTCCCCTTGTTAGCAAAACGAAAGTTCCTAACATGTGTATTTGTTTGAAGACCATAGATTCGGCACAACTTAGCGTTTTGTGATTGTTCAGTTATGGGTAGTTTTTCGGTGTAATGTCATTCCGCAGTTACGTGATATTATCAATTTACTCATGTATAACATGTGGATATTGTTGTTCGTATTATGGATCTACAGCGCTTGTTAACTATGTTGTCCATTTTTACCACAACGGGGTGGGTTAGTGACATTACGTCCGTTGCACCAAACAATTCCGATATTGGGCCTTAATGGGCTTTTTCATAGGGTGCTCTTATTAATGGGCTTTTGTAAAGGGTGCTCTTATTAATAGTGCTGGTTTGCTTGGAATTAATGCCGATCTTGCATCTCCGTACACAATAGCAATCGCGTTCCTGATTTTTGTCCACGGCTATAACTTCTTGATTCTCTTATGTAGGTAAACAAACGAGAAGCCTGGAATAAGACTAACTCTTGTTCATCTCATTCTAAGTTAGTAAACGCGCTCTAAATTAATTAAGTGGGAGTAGTCGGTCACGTTTGAATTTCCTCTCTTATTCTTATTTTCCCCGATTCATAACTTTACTCATTCCAAATAAATAAACACGACCTAAAACTCTGACCTGAGTTTGATCTTCATCTTCCCTTTTGGTAGGTGGTTGATTAAAGCAGCTCCTAGTGCAAGAACTAGGAACCAAAAGAAAACCTGGAGAACATGGTATGCACTGTTGCCAAATCAAACAGACAGACACATGAAAGAAACCAAGAGCAGTCTTTGTCTTCCCCATTGGTTTTGGTCTAAAATCAAAACCAGGTGCCCAGGTGTCAAATGCAAATTGGAGCACAATACAAAAAAACCCATTTCAACCAAGCATCTCCAGCTAATTGGTCCTTTTTTGTTAGATGTTTTTAACTTTTATATAAATAAATCAACACAAAACTTATGTCCGAATTGACCTAAATTATTCATGTTCGTGTCGTTTTTGTATCATACGATTTATCTTAATGGTTTGTGTCGTATCAAATATGTTATCTTAAAGGGTTCTTAACAAATGAACCAATAACGACCTGATTCGTTAACGGGTCAAGTCGTTTTGTGTCTGGTTAATGGGTCATGTAAGAAATTATCGTGCCTAATGTCTAGATGTGGCAAACGAATCTCATCAAGTTCTTAACAGGTAACTCGATAACAACTTGATTTGTTAACGGGTCTTAACCGGTAACCCAAAAACAACTCGACTCATTATCTGATTGACCTAAAACATGTTATTTTCGTATTGTTTCTTGTCAGATTAACAGATCATACAAAAAATTGTCATACCTACTGAAAACGCAAATAAAACCCATGTTTATTTTTTCAGGAGCAGTTGTAACTGTTCTGTTAGTGCACAATAATGCACAGGACTAGGTGCCCCATAAAATAAATCATCTACATAAAGTTGCAAAAGGCAGCTAAGAATTCGTTAGTGGTGGATTACATAATCCCATCATGTATTGGATTTTGATGGCCCAAATAATGGCTATTTCCTTATGTCCTTCTCTCCCACTAATTTGATAACATGGGATGGTATGGGATAAAAAAAGGAGATAGATTTACTTTCGAACCCACATAATGTATATAATACTAGAACTAGGTGAGCATCCATCCTAGATTTGGTCTCCAATTTTAGTATCATAAAAGCAAGAATTTCGGTAGTGTAACTGTAATATTGTAACAAAGTTCTGATCAATTTGCTGGTGTTATAACATATGCATTTACGTATTAATATTATACTATAGACTCATGACATAATAACAATTTCGTCCTAAATCATATATTATGAACTCTCATGCGTTAATCTCGCAATATCCCTCCACTCCCACATGTCCTTATATCTCGTCTGCCACCATAGCTTTACATTACTCTTAGAATCTCGGGTGACAACGAATACTTTTAATTCTGTTTTCATATTATAAAACGTAAATTATTAACATCACATGATGATGTAGCTGTCAAACGTAAAAAGTTTGTCTATAAGAAAAGTGCTCGTCATGGAAGAGCATGTATAACACCGATGCTTAAGTGAGACCTCAACTCTATGTCGGGCCAAATAAAAGTGACTCACTTGATGCTTTTTCTTTTTGTTGAGTTGGTTTTGAACTTTAAAGATCTTCAAAGATATGATTAGTTAGTGCGTAATAATCTCTCAATGCTATGATCCCCCTTTGGAATAACGATGGAATATCAACACAACTAGCTACTACCTATATGTGTTCAACCTACAAAGTTCCTTCAAGTGATTGAAGAATTAAAGAAATTGACATCAACGGTGGAAAACCTTCAAACAAACCAAAAAAATTATAATTTTGTATTACTTGATGTATTGAGTCATGTTTTTGGCACACTAAAAGATCTTTCGTGTTCCAACGTTTATTTCAATGATGGTGATATTAAAGTTATGAAGACCTAATAATAAAGGATTAAGATAAAAGTGACCAAAATCAACAATGACTGGAAATAAGTTCAACTTATGACCCTTGGCTGGAAATATCCTAACGATCCATATGAGTCTCCCGAGGATTTCCCCACCAGTTGATGGTAAACTCGAGAAATTTTGAGTTGTGATAGGAACATGAGTGGTACATCATGTGTTTTTATGCAAGTGATAGAAAATTTTAATTTTTAAGTTATTAACTTTTTAACATACATATCATACTATTTATATAGTGACACATGGTGTATCATCTCATATGACGGTCACACTAAAAAATCTCTCGGTAAACTCAATATTTTTCTTTTAGGAGCCATTATTTTGTCTGTATATTTAGGTAAGAAATTGAATACCTCCATTTGTGTGGCTGACAAACTTGTACTAGAAACTCTCTGACTAGGTTGTTTTTTAAATTGTTGAATATTCAATGAAACTGTGTTTGCTAAGAAAATTCAAGAATTACGACATTTCCAAAAAAAAAAAAAAAAAAAAAAAAAAAGGGAATTTCTAGTAGGATCGTAACATATTTGACATTTCAAAACTTAGGGTTTCTCTCCATTTTTCCTGTTCAACTAAAATATTTCTTTTCTTGCCATTTCCAAATAACAATTTTTCTTCCCTTCCTACTTCTTTCGGCATGCAACAAACTCAATAATTTAGTTTCTTTTGTTTGTCAATTTCCAAGTTAAAAAGAAAAAAAAAGGAACTCAATAATTTTGAATAATAATTGTGTTTCTCTACGGGAGATTGCGCAGATATTACCTTTTCGCAGATTAGGTATCTTCCTCGGATAGATTTCTAAATTGGAACAGTTAATCTTCTTAATCTTTATTGGAAAATCATCTCTCCAAAAAATTATTCGAATCGGAGATTGTTTAGTCATTCGAATATATCGAATAAATAGATGGTTCATCATGAATATATTACTTGATACTTACATTCTCGATTTGTTATGTACATTCAAATGACTAGAAGTTCCAATTCAAATGATTTTTTGTATGGATGATCTTCAAATAAAGATTAAGAAGTTGAACAATTTCGATTGTGAAATTTATATATTTAAAAGAAGTAAGATATGTGCATTCCTATAAAAGAACGTAATTATTATCTTTTAATTTTTAAGTTAGCTATAAAAATTTGGGAACGTCAGGTGCATTATTGACACAGATAGTATAGTACTGTGTATATGCACCAAAACTGAGGAATTCATCAAACCCCACATCTCTGTGACATAAATGAACCCTCGACCAGGAAGGAAGGGAAGCCCAAGCAACCAAACAACATCATGATACATACAACACTTAATAAACTAAAAGAAAATTTGGTCCATCTGCCAAGTGGTTGAGGCACACACATTATGGAAACTTGCAACCAAATTTTCATGCACGACTTATGACTCATCACTACTACCTCAATTTAATCAAATTTTATTTTATTGCACATGTAATCGGTTGGTTTAGTTGCACCCAGTAACGATTTGATTAGAGAAAATCTCAAAGTTTGATTCACGCGAACAAAAATAATAATACATTTGCAACGAGCTTGATACAGAGTAATAGTCAATATCAACTTTGTTGTGGTAGAGTAAACAATCTATTGTTTTATTTTATTCTGACCTATTTTAAAGAATTGATTTCCGCACTCTCTTTGTTTGTCTTACATACGTCTATTTATTTTTAATCCTTAGATTGAACGTATAAGAAAACACAATCAACAACTAAGAATAAACAGATGTAAAAACAAAGACGTGCAAAATTATTTTCTTTATTTTATTAGAAGGTTTATATTATTCATTTGGACGTTCACCTAATCATGATATGTATGTGTGTGACAGCTCAAAGGCTCTAAAAATGGAGAGTGACATAACTTAATTAAAGGAAAGGAAGGTAGGGAAGATGTAATGATCCATGTTGCGAGGATTGTGTCATGCAGCAGCACTTCTTGTTGAAATTAGGTTCACTAACCACGTGCTGTGCACCGGTTCATGACTCAGCTGACCTCCACAACCCACATGCACTTCTTGGCCGGACGTTGCACGTTCGTACACATCTTTTCCGGCTATAAAATTCATGCATATTCATTTCTTTTTGTCTGTCAAGGTGGTTTTGTTTTGGTCAAGGCCAAGTTAGAAGGAGGAGAAAATCCCAAAAGCTTTAGAACACATGTTACAGAATCAAAGTGAGAAGTTGGAATCCCATAGAACTTCCTGCATAACTACTCATTGGTGGAGCTTAAAATCTACGCTTGTGATGAGGTGTTCATTATCTCCCTTCTTCCTTTCAACTCATGAGATTTTGTTGAAAGAACGTAAAAAATCGCACATTGAAAACCTTACAAATTAAAATATAACTTACATCAAATGATTTCATCCCTAATTCTTTTCAGACCTATTAACGCAATAGTAATTACTCGATGGGCTTTTTATTTTCGTTAAATTTGAGATAGTTGAATCTCAAATTTAATTATCATAATCCTAACTTATTTCCCCATACTATTTCATTACGAAACTTATTTTTAATTGGTTAGAGGCTTGTAGTCTAAGCAAAGTATGACTTATCTATCCACGCATGACAAGTTTAAGATTCTAATTTATCTTCCATCTTCTTGATCAATTCATAAGTTAAAGTAATTAATAATTATTCATACATATCAATTGCATTTGGAAAACTAAACAAATATTAATTAAGGTTGTATTAGTCATAAAATGAATAGAAAAACTAAGCGGGAAGATCCAACATAAGGAGTAGGATTCTCTCCCTTCTTTTTTTCCCTCCCTTCCCTCACCTCCTATTTGAATGGTCACGGTTAAGCCACATCAACATCTTATATTAATTTATTTATAAAAATAGAAAGACAAAATAAAGAATGTGAGAAAAAATGATAGAAAAAGGAGGGAAGAGAATCATACTCCACAGCATAATCCAAACAAAGCGATTTAGACAGTACAAGTTTGTCCCCATTTGTGATTTTTGCTTGGGTTGGGATGCCTTTTACAAATCCTAATTATTTCTTTTCAATAATTAAGTTTAACACCAAACCCTAATACAAATATATATATATATATATATATATATATATATATATATATAATTATATATACAATACAATAAACGATATATATGACAGTGCCAGGGCTTTAATTCTTGATCGACAGACTGGTCATGATGCACAAAATAAAACAATATTATTCAAGGTTAGTTGTTTTAAGTGAGCTTAAATTAACGCAACAGTCCACGTGATTAAGATCCGATTGCCCTCATATTTGGGGTTACTTTAACTAATTAATTTTGGGGAGGCACGAAGCATGAACTGTTCGACCTTATTGGTCACTTAATCAAATCAATTAATTTATTAATTAATATGGAAATACTCGATTCACTCTCTGCATACGTGCAGTCTAAGATGCAAACTGGATGCTTTTAATCTAGTTGCATAGACAAATGGTTAGTTCAATAAACAACAAAAAAAAAAAAAAGTTTTATCTCATTAAGTGTTGTCAACTGTATGAATTATAGAACGTCATGATTATGCTTAGTTTTACGTCAAGTGTTCTGTTAATTCCAAGTAATATATATCTTTTCTTAAAGTTTTTGTCCAAATCTTGTTAAGATCTTCCAATGCTCCTTTTGTTTTGAGTTTGCTTCTCATAGTAAAATCTTTTAACCGAAACCATTGTAAGTCTTCGGTTCACGTATTCAAACTATCTTATTTTTCATAAACAAGAAATAAATAATCATGTAAGTTTAATAATTTTATTATTAAAAACTTGGGAAAGCTGGCATCGGTGTTAGGCTTTTTATCGTCTTTGACGGGAATTCATGGGCAACTACATCAATACTCACCGCCTGGTCTAAATTAAAAGGCTAATACTAAAGAGATTAAATTTATAGATAAAATTTTGAAAACTATAAGAAATAGAAATTGATGATTGGTTTATCATTTAAACGCTAATAAATGTGCTCATTTCTATTGGTGATACATCTTTTAGTTTGTAAATTTAATCTCTCTAGCATTACTCAATTAAAAATAGAGGGCGAGTAGTAATCAAGGTATTTTTTAATTAATCTTAATAACCGAACTACTTTGAACATGACATCCTTGATCATTGAATAAGGTAGCGGAAGAAGAGCAGCGCGACAAGAAGGGCTTGTGCGCTCTCTCTCTTATTTTTTGACTCATTGAAAATTTGTCAGTACTACTGGTGTTTACAATTTCTTTGATACGATCGATATTTTTATAGAAATATAAAAAAAATTAGAGAAAGATAGGAAAATGAGGGGTGAGGTCTAAACTTTATCTAATACAGGAAAAACTCTTAAGTTTAAGTTAAAATCGATATATATATGGTCGATATTTCTAACACATCTATTAAATATCGGATAAACCAATATTTGGGAATCCTTAAAGTTTCATTTTAAATTTCCATCATTTCTATTGAAAACAACCGATATCAATATCAGTATTTGATATAATCGTTGATATTTTAACAAATTTGTATATTGAAAATTTCAACGACACTGATATTTTAATCACTGATTAACACTTAAAAACGGCCATGTTGCACTTATATGGAGTGTGACAGGACCTTAGCGAGGAATTATCTTCTCGTTAAATAAGTGTATCTTGTAGTATCAATAGCTATTCTCAAATATTATTACGCATTAGATTTGAAAAGTATAGAAGAAAACTATTTCAAAGCTTAAATACTTTCTTCACAACTGATTTCGCATACGTCAAGGTGTTATCTAAACAAGACAATAATGTCAAATAGCATATACAAGCAAGTGCGAGGAAATTCAAAATCGACTAGGATTTTCTTCCTTCCTCTTTCCATCTTCTTCCATCATCTCTTCTTACAGTCTCTTTTTTTTTGTCTTTCTCTTACTATAAAAAATTAATATAAAATGTTGACGTGACTTAACCGTGACCGTTCAAATAGGAGAAAACGGAAAATGAAGGAAAAAAAGAGGGGAGAGAATCCTACTCCATTCAAAATATAGAAGAACCTACATGGCAAATCGACCAAAACTTAAGTCTTTGTTGACAATTCATCAGCCTTGTCTCTCATACCTTCCAAGAAAATTCAAAAAATATAAAGTTGTATTCTCCTTCTAAAGTCTTAAAGTCCAAAGTCTAACACCAAACGTATCACCCAGGAATAATCTTTTCTTTAATTAAATTAACTTTGTATTGGCGGACTGGGTCTTATATTTTCTAGTTGGACGTTGGAAAAATGCTCTCGGGACAGAGATAGTCCAAGCAAATAAAATAATAAAATTGTAACAAGTAGTGGATCCAGGATTTAAATTTTGATGGTCTCAATGTTGAACGCAAGTTTTATAAGTAGGAACAGAGCACAAAGCGAGGAAAACAAATATTCTGTTTATTCACTTAGCGGACTTATTGTGCACATATCAACAGATAAATGCATATGCCAAAACAATCTGATTAGTGATATAGAAAGAATTTGTCAAGCGTTGTCGGCGCAACTTGTTGAGATATATTTAGCATGCATTATATCAAACATTTAATAGTGCAAAAAAGAAACCCGTACTAAATATTCAGAAAATTCTAAAAAAACATTCACATATTTATTTTTCGGACTAGAACGGTTCTGAAATCACCTTAGTCCCTATTTCTACCCGCCCCTAATCGTAACATCGTTGTGGTGTGTGTGTTTGACCAGAAATCAACTGTTGCTCAACTTGAAAAAGTAGCTACGTCGATCGCAAGAAAGATGCCAAAACCCTAGAAACATTAAATAAGCAGGTTAATTGGGTTACGCTTTGCCGCCATCTAACACGTCGTATCCGTGACTTGAGCGTACAAGTTAACGTGCCATACGTGAGAACAATAATTTTTTTTGAGATCCACCGTCGATGTGCATACAGATGACATTTGTAAACGCAACAGTTTGATTGTCTTTACCAATAATTTATTTATTAAAGTTTACATATAATCCCACAAATATCAATTGCGTCATCGACAGTGATTGAGTTAGCATGAGATTGTTAGTTGTTCATAATTTCACTAACTTAAAAATCTATGTATATTTGTAATTTTGTATGTGTATTACATTTGATCTTATACAACAAACTAAATTACAACCTTCTTTTATTATATTTTATTATAGCTACTTCTTTTTCTATTTTTTTTATCATCCGTGTCTTTTTTTTTTTTCCTCTTCTTGTGTGTGACTGTATTGTGCACACCAAATGCTTAATCAAATGCTCATTTGACAAGTCTTGGCAATCTTCAATATTGCTCTACAATTTTTTGTAACCCACCATTGACAAACCTCTATATATCATAGTAGTTGTTATGATATGTTAGCATAAATCTTCAACAAATGTTTCTTCCGTACCAATTATTAAAATTGTAATACATATCTTATGCATTTTAGGCGTTCTATAATATGCCGAAAAAGAAAGTATGATATTAATATATTGAACTTATATCAAAATTTTGAGTGTGAGCCAATATATATCGAACTAAATCCAATATATTAAAATTATGCGTGTGATACTTATATACTAATTAACAATAGTATTGTAAGTATCAGATTCAGGCAGTCTAATTTGTATATATAATTAAGGTAATGCTATTTAGACTAAATTTACAAACTAAACGATGTATCACCAATAGAAAATAAGCATGATAATTAACACTTAAGTAATAATCTAATCGTTAACTTCAATATCACTTAGTTTACAAAATTTAATCTATAAATTTTGTCTCTATATTACCTAATTATTAAACTCAATCAAATTATGGAAATGGAAAGGTTGGTACTGGTAAAGTAACAATTCTTTTGTTGGTTGGCTGCCTTAAAATTCGGGACCATTAACTTAAAGGGCTCTGCCACTTGTACCACCCGCCTCGGGCATCAATCTGCAGCTCTGGCTTTATCACACCGTTGAAATTTGGCTATTCGCCGGTGGGTCCTCCACTCACTCATTTTTTATTACACAAAAATGTACACTAATTTTCTAATTTAACCTAATAAAAAAGGTCAAGTATTCTTTATTTTTTTAACTGAAAAAAATAAATAATAATACGTCCATTATTTTATAAAATAATCATACATTTGTTAAAAAAATATTAGAAAAATTAAAGGGTGAGTACTATCCAAAGAAAAATGTTATGAGCTAAATGTGTAAATTAAAATTTTTTAATTAAAAAAGACATAAAAATATGCTGATTTTGTTACTTAAGCGTTAATGACTGATTTAATTTTTTTATTTGATATGATTCATTATTTAATTTACAAATTTAATCTGCTTAACAATACTCTCATTTAACCCCAGCAAGTAATCTAGTGATAAGAGTATGGACTCTGTGAATTGTAAACAAAAAAAAATATAAGAAGTTTCATGTTCAATGTTCCGAACTGATGAATATGACTGCGCATTAAGTGAAATTTTCTATAACCTTTCAAAACCCAAAAAATATATATAATCGTAACTTGCCGACCGTTCTTTAAAAAATAAATTAGAATTCTACCCCCTCCAGATACCACTGACCACTGACATTACCAATTACTCTCTCTCTCTCTCTCTCTCTCCCTCTATCCTAACTGCCTTTGTCACTTTCATTTGGGACCTCGAGATATCTTCCTCCTCAATTACCAACCGCTCGTGTTCCTCGACAACACCAAAAGCCAATCCAACGGTCCGATGCATTCATATCTCCCCTCTATACAACACCTTTACCATTTAATATTATTATTTTTAGATAAATTATTTTTTAATTAACTTATGGTTTCCCAAGCATCTCTTCCCTCCAACACAACACCAAAAAAATCATTAAAATATTCCTCAGCTTCCATGTTTCACTCATTTTTCCAGCCCTTTTGACCCGACCCTTACCTTTCCTCCATCTCTCTCTCACTCTATATAAAGACTTCCCATCCCCTTCTCTCTCTCATCAAAACCCTTTTCTTCCTCCTAGCGTCTTCCTCTCCCTTGCAAGCTATTTTCTTGCTCTCTACTTTCTCTCTGCAAATGGCCATCGCCGATCAAACTCCGGCAAAACAGCAAAGGGAAGAAACCCTAACCCTCGTTGACGACAGTGTTCGTCAAGCTCCCTCTAAACGCCAAAGGGACGAAATCCTCACCCTGGCTGAGGATTCCGTAGATCTCAAGCGTCAGAAACCCTACACCGACATACTTTCTCTCCTCGACGAAGAAGAAGTAGAACCTCCGGAAGATTTGTCCTCTTTAATCACAACCCTGCAGCAAGAAATCTCACCTGAACCTCTCAACGCATTCCCCAGCTCCGAAACCCTAGCCGCCGAGTCGGCTCTAGAAGGCTATGCCTCGTCTTCCTCTGGCTCTTCCACTCCTACTTCTTCCAATGCGTGTTTTTTGAAGGAGGATGAGTGCGAGAGGGTTATGAGACATCTTCTAGAAGCTTCTGACGATGAGCTTGGGATTCCGCAGAGGGAGGCTGACGGGTCCTATGAAGTGGATGGTGATGGGTTTAAATTCGATGGTCTGGATGGGTTTTCATCTGGTGATGGGTTGTGGGAGCTTGAAGACGAAGCCGCCAACTACTATACCTTGGTGCAATCTGAACTGTTTATGTAGTTCACTGATTGGCGCATGGAGTGGACCGGTGGTGGGTTAAAAATGCAATGGAATTATATATTAGGGGAGTTTGGAGGCAAAAAAAGATGTTTCTGAAGGTGTTAAAAGAGGGACAAGTAGGGAAAATGGAGAGAATTTTTAATTTTCATTTTGGTCCCTCTTCTTCTGTAAAAATACCAAGCGTTCTCTGCCACCTATTAGGAGATTAACTTGTAGAAGGGAAAAAGTGATTTAAAATTCAAGAAATTATTTTAACACCCTGTCGTTCTCAATATGTTTATTTCTTGTAGTGTACCCATTTTGTCCTTGCATTAAATACTTTACGCAGTTGGACTAAACCTTGCTGAAGGGTAAATTTGCCCTTCTAAGAACACAAATTTCTCTAAATTTTAAGGAAGTATTATTAGCATTTTAAAAATTTTATTCTACACAAGTGAATTTTTTTTAAATTATAAAAAGTTTGAAATGTAAAATAAGGAATTTGAAATACCAATAACAATTCTCTACTTTTATTCCTAGCTTATGTACTAAAGAATAATGTTTGACTACTAGAAAATGAGTAAGGGGTGGTTTGGAAGTTAGGTGTTTTAAAAAAAAAACATCTATGAAAAAAAACTGTAAGGGTTTTAGTTTGGTAAACTGAAGAAAAAAAAGACTTATTTTGGAAGCTACTGTAAGAATAAACTGAAATCAAAGGAAAAAACTAAAACTGCTATTTGCAGTGATGTTATTCAAAATTCTTTGAAATTAGAGAGCTTTGTGATGTATAACAATAAAGATCATTTTTATAAAAAATAAATTAAAACTAAGATTGTTAATTAATCTATTACAGTGAATACATAAGTAGTTAGTACTACTTTTTTTTTATTTTTTGAGAGAGAACTAGGAAGTAGATTACCAAGGCGAAAGCCAAGTAAACCAGGAAAGCCCATAGGAGGGGCAACAAAGCAACAAACACAACAGGGCAGTACCGGGGCTAGAAAAACAAAGACACTGCCAAAGAAGCAAGCGTCGCCCCTCAGTACCCCAACAGCAAAAGATCTAGAGAGGAGGGCACGGAAGATTATCCTTGTTGAGAATGTGAATTAATGAAGATGGGGATCATCTAACCTAAGTTTTCTCGCACATCTCCATGTTCTTCTTCGACGCCAAACTATCCGCCGTTTGATTGGCCAATCTTGAAATTCAAGACCAGCGAAAGCCCTGAGAAGACCTTCCCAGTATTAAAATTCCTTCTAAGATTGGAAAATTTTCCCAGCTTCCATTCGTGATATCTCCCTGCAAAGAAGCAATAATCTCAGCAGAGTCTGATTCCACCGAGATCCACTGTAACCCCAGATCAAAAGCCAATTCGCAACCACAAATTGACCATGGTGATCACGTAACATTTTTGTAAATACATTTTTATGAAGTTATGTGACTAAACAACTTTAGTTGTAATAAATATTTTGCAAAGCCGGTTTTATATAAATGATGTATACAAAGTGAGAGCCTGAAAACGGTGAACATTCGAAAATGTCAAAAACATCCCTATGTTTTTCTCAACATCAAAATATACAAAAATTGTATAAATTTGATAGCGAAATTTTTTGAGTATTCTAACAAGTCCACTTTACTTTTATAAAGTTAGGGTTTTGGTGGGAAATGATAAAAAACGCTTTGTATTCTCGGGAGATGCTAATGTGAGCCATACCCTGCGCGCACTTTAAAAAGATTTATGTAAACCGTACAGAAAACATTGTACAAAACCGACCAAAGTTGGATTGAAGGTAGCGACTTCGTGAAAAACATTGGATTCTATTGAGTTCTGTCACTTTCCACGACTCACTGCACGTCACATTATACCCAGTTTCTACTTTCGCGAGTGTTAACACGTTTCCTTTATTGATTAGACTTAAGGGTGTGTTATTCACTCTTTTTTTCTTAGGCTTTTTAACCTAAATATTGTTTGAAATTTGTATAAATCCTCGCAATGATCTTTTTTGAAATTTGAAATCAATAAAATTCGTCATTGAGTTTGTTCACCATCAATTATTTGGTCATTTTTTGAAAAATCTTCATTAAATAAGAATAGAATAACTAAAATACCCATATTTTTTGTCAAATCATTTTGATCCATTATTTATTAAATTGAGAGTATATTTGTTATTTTGATCATTATTTAACATAATTTTGCACGGAATAATCAGAATGATTGATAATGGACAATCTCAAGAACCACTTCTATTAATTTCAAATCTCAATGACTATTTTAAGCTAAAAAGCCCTCCTTTTTAATTTTTACACAATATTTTAACTTTTAGTTATCAGATCAAATGAAGTAAAAAAATCAAACGACAAAAATTATGGAAGTAAACGTGAGTATATCGATAGTACAATTTGGACATGGATCCTCTTCAGATCCATGCATCCTAATATTAGGGATCCATCAATATGGACTATTGAAATTTCATCCAACAGCTACAAATAAGGATTCACTTTAAAAATTTATAATAACTTTAGCTGTTAAATCAAATTTCAATGGCCCGAATTGATAAATCCTTAGGATTATGATGCATAGATCAGGAGAGGATCCACTTCTGTACAATTTTAAACTTAAAGCGTGCGTCAACGCATCGTACTGTAAAAATAAATAAAAATTAATAAAAAGAGTTTTGAAACTTTGAGTTTTAATTAAAACGATAAAAAGATGTTGTAAGTGAATAATACTATAAGTGATTTTTTAGAGTAAAAATGTCATTTCTTTAAAAGTAAATAGTAATGAGAGTGTGAGTTAAAACTCTCTAAAAATAAAAGAAAACAAATGAAAGGGGTTTCAAATCTTTGCATTTTAATAAAAAGTCATACACTAACTTTATTTAATGATAAGGACAAAAAAAATAAAAAACATAAAAAATAAAAAACACGCTGTGCGCGGTTCCCCCACCCAAAACTTCATCAGACAACTTTGCTTCTAACCAACTAACCCCCATCAGCCCCGACAAAATTCTTCTTCATTGTTTGCAAAACGAAGTTAACTTTTTCACAGGTCCACGTCGACTATTTACGTCAAAAAGCTTCAAAATTAACCGCGCTATTCACACCAGAAGGTTTGAAGAATCAAAAGGCACCGATTTTTACCGCACCAGCCCAATAGTATGAATCAAAACGGAAAAACAACCAACGAGTCGACCCAGCAGACAGGGCTCCACGGCTCGTCGTCTTCGCACTCACTCGCTGACTAGTTCTACAATCCAGCCAATGTCGAGAGCTGACGTGCCCGAGTCAACTCGTCCCACTCGACCAAAAGAATTCTCCTTGCTCAGTCTCGCGCGTATCATTAAGTTTCATAAACAGTGTAGTAAGTTTGATAAATAATGTCGTAAGTTTTCATAAATAATGTAGTGAGTTTCATAAACAGTGTAAAGATGCATGGTCTGCGAGTCAGATTTAAAAAAAAAAAAATTAATATTAAAATTATGTCATTTTCATTAAAATTTAATTTCTTTTGTACTTTTTTTTTTAAATTTAAGGATTTTTCATTAAAATTTAAGTTTTTTTAATTAAATAAAGTTATAATATGGTTCTTTATTAAAATAAATTTAATTCAAGCTTTTTTCATGAAAGTTCCTTAAAAGTAATGGAGGAGGATTCTCTAACCTCTTAATCCCTCTATCCTTCCCTGCCTCCTATTTGAACAATCATTAAATCACGTTAATATTTTATATTAATTTTTTTTATAGAGATAATAAGATAAAAATTAATGTGTGAAATGAAGGGATGGAAGGTGATAGGAATTGGAAGGTAGAAAATCCTCCTCCAAAAATAACGTATTAGATGGGTAGTTGCGCGAAAGACGATGCGAGTGCGACGAGTCGTATGCAAACCAAATCTGTGGGGTCGTTGAGGTGGTAAAAGCAAATCTAGTGGCGACAAATAATATTGATGGGACCCGAGCGGGACCGGCGAGGAGCGCCCTCGATGCGAGGGGTGGGTGGGGTATGCAAATACGACAGTGGGACACTGACGAGGCAATGCGTTGTCTGCCATCCATGGCACCCTCATAGATGACACATGTACACTTATAGATGGCCCACTGTGCTATTAAAAGAAAAAACCTTCGCTCCTTCTTAAGGTACTTTGTGAGATTGAATATATTTCTTCGCTACCATCAAAATTATTCGTATTATAAATATTTATACGAAGGTATGCAAGAAAAAGTAAAATAAATGAGGTTTAATAGGTTCAAAAAATAAACAGACAGTTTGTAAAAAAAAATTTGTATCCGATTTTTTGTTTTATACAATTTAATAACTAAGCGATATCATATTTTATTATTTTTTGTAGAAATAATCTTAAAAAAGTATTTATAATATAAAATGTTATGCTCATTACATGAAATTTTGTAAATTAATAACAGAACATCTTGAATAATCTTCGTGATCTATTGATAAATTTTACAAGAGAAATACGAATTAGACTCTGTCAAAAGTGATGACTCTCCATTGATTTTCTATCATTTTATATTTTTTACACGATATTTTATATTGAACTTTGAAATGACAAATAGTCTATACAGAGTCTCTTATTATTTCTCAATTTACAATTAGGACTTTATGATAAAATATCCATAGAAGTCATTTTCTTCATATACGTACTTGTGCTATATTATAAGATGAAATAGAATGGTTGTTTGATGTCATGGGGAATGGTGTTGTGATATGATGAGAGGTAAGATATTGTGGGATGGGGTCATATTCATCATGCATGGGGACCATGGATAGGCATATTTGAGATGACAAGGACAAAGGATGCAGTGGTGGCATCATTTCTATCTCTGCATAACATGGTCGTATGCATCATGCATGGGGACCATGGATAGACATGACAAGGACACGGATACATGGTAGGGAAAGGGATTCTCCGGATCCCTTCCACATAATCCTCCTCATCAAACAATCCGGACTCTTAAAATATGATCAAACGACTAAAAACACGGGCCAACTTTAAAAGTAATAATAACTTTAACCGTTAGATCAAATTTAAAGGACCAAGATTGTTTGATAAGGAGAATTAGGTGGAAGAGATTCACAGCAATGGTGGCATCATTTCTATCTATGTATAACTTGGGGACCTAATAACTGGGTTCGCAATTTAGATTTTAGCATTTATGTGCATACAAGTAATGCTAGCAAGAATAAATTTGGAACTAAATAATGTGTCACCAACAAAAAAAAAACTATATATATATATACGCTAATCAACACTTAAGTGACAATCTAATCATTATCTTTTATATTATTTGGTTTATAAAATTCAGTCTATAAATTTACTCTCTCTAATATTTCTCGTTATGTAAACGACTCTATCGTAGTTCTACGGTTTGGATTAGGTGTCACCTTCATCTTTTGTTATTCTATACTTGTTTGGTTCACATTAATCTGCTTAACCAATTATTTTATTAAGGGGTCATTTGATTGTCTTGTTGTTTTTAATTTTGTAGGGAATTGTTATGAGTACTTTAAAAATCTCAATATACACTCCAAATTTTCTATATTTGGAAAAAAAAATATACTTGTAAGGAGTGTAGAATGAAATTTTTAGAGTTCCAATAACACTTCCTTTATTTTATTTTATTTTATTTTTATAAAATTGAAACCTTGTTTTGTAAGCAATTTTTTTTAAATGCAAAATTTTGTAACCCAAATTTTGAAAACTCAATTTTTTAAAAACTAAAATTAATTATTGAATAAATTTTCAAATTTTCAAATAATTAAAAAATTAAAAATAATCCACTTATCCGTAAATTTTTTGTTTTTCCATTGCAGTTTTCCCTCTCCCATAACCCTCATTTCTTCAATGTATTATCACTCCATCACTAACACCAAAAATTAAAAATTAAAAATTAAGAATTAAAAACCAAACATTAATCAAATAGGGCCAAATATTATGAACAAGGATCCTCTTCGGATCATTTTTATGAGGATTTTAGATCATCCAATAACATCCGTTGATCGTATATCGTTCAGATAATTTTCTTTCGGTACTATTTATATTTAATTTTTAAAAACAAATTTACAATAATTTCTAACCGCACAATAAACGATGAACAAATATGATTAAATGATTTTCGGAATCCTTACAAAGATGATCCAGAGAAGATTCTCATTCAAATATTACGACTCGCACTATTATCATTTTCATACAGTTAGATGTGATGGTCTGTCATGCAGACAATTATTTTTACTGAAGATGCTCTCGGACACTTTTATTTTATTTTATATTTTTTAGTAATTAGAAAACGACTTTGATAAACATAAGTGCGTAAGAAAGAAAAATGTGTGTAATCATATGATAAGGATGAGAAAACGACTTTTATTCACACAGAATGCTTACGTTTAGAAATCCTGAGACCGACATAATTATTTTTATCTTGTGTATGATTTGTAATCAGAAAGGTCCAAATTTAAAAAGAATCAAGGATTGTTTAGCATTTGTGATTGAATGTTTAATTAATTAACTAATTTGTTGATATAATAGCTGTTAATCTCCGAACCCTTGGTTGCTAATATAATGCCAGATGACAAGTTGTAAAGACAAGATAGATCTACGCGGATGATTAGATTAGTTGGACATTTTTTTATCGACATATTAGTTTGATATTGATAGATACATTTATAGGTAAATGATTCGAACTGTTTATTTTGTAAGTCTCGATTCATATATCATCTTTATAGATTTCTCTTTTATTTGGTTTGTTACAAAAATGATCTACGAAGTGCAACTTAAAAAATAAACCGTTTAGATCGTTAAAATTTGATGTGTAAATCCCATAACTAATACTTTTTTTTTAATTTATAAAAAATAATGATCTCTTCTCTTAAAGACCTCCTTTATCGGTTTGTACGTGTGAAAATAATGGTGGCGTTTTTGTTGAAAGAAACTTACATAAATTTAAGGTTACTGTAGAGTTCAAGTAATAACGCGTTAGTATGTAAAGGATAAGTTAGGTATATTAATGCACTATTACATGAAAAAAAAATACGTTACAATCAATCTGTTTCATGTAAATTATTTTGCCACTACCGAAATATCTTCTAAAGTACTTTCATAGAAATTACGGTTGTTCTAGAACAAGAAGAATAAAGAAGGAGATTTGATTTGATTTTGTTTTAGATGAATTATTCAAATCAAATCCACTTTTTGATTTGGCCGAGTGTTCGAAAAAATGGGCGACCGAGTAGACTTGAAGATAATTGCAAGGATCGTGCCGTAGCCGTTATCATCCAACCGCGTCACCACTTAGGCTTGCTTTCTTTGGATCTTTCCCATGTCAAAATTTAACCGATCAAACGTCTCTTTTCTTCCGATATTAATTAATCAATTGTTCATGTATTCTTCTCCAAACTTTTACGAGTCAGTCCTACAATGTTTATCTCATCGCATAATTATAATACAATGATCGATTTATTTAGGAAACTGTTATTAGTACTTCAGAAATTTCATTTTACACTCTTCACAAAAGTAATTTTCTGTCTAATTATAGAAAATTTGGAGTGCAAAATGTGATTTTTGAAGTGTCAATAACAATTTCCTTGATTTATTGTGTAATTGAGTCAAAATAAAAAGACACCAAACACCATTAGTCACGCAATGAGAAGGCTAAAAAGAAGATAGTCGATTGAAAAACCTTAAAATTATAAGATATGTAAAACAAAACTTATATAGTCGTCTTGCTTTCGGTGATTATATTCCTTCCCTCCCGCAAGTGCAAGACTTTTCTATCTCGCGATGTATACCTCTTCTTTCCTTACTCACAAGTCACAAATCATGTGATTCCCCAAGACATATAAGTATTTTTGCCTTTCGAACTCACAACGATGTATATTTTCATTTGTGTAAATGATTTGGTAATTTGAGTGTAAATGAATCATTCTTCTATTGCGTTAGTTAGGCTAAATCTCGTTCTGAATACTGTGACAAAAAGTAACACAATGGTGTAACAATATCCAACTTAATTAAGCGATTTAATTTTTCAACTTTTATAATACATGTACTAGACAGTTGTCTAAATTTGTATTCAAAAAGCACTAGTCCACTATTTTTAGGCCTCATTTTAGTCTTGAAAAAGTTGTATGAACAATCATGTGTTTGTACAATAATGTATGATAAAGATGGAGATTATGGTTGAAGCGTGCCTTCGTCGCAATTGCCTAGCAATTAATAAGAAATAGGCAGATGCCCAACAAGGAAAGTGGTTGGCTTAGGGGAAGATTCCAAATTTGAAATCTCCACACAATTACAAGTGGAGAGAACCAAAGTACGTGTACGACTTTGTTAATTAAACAGTCAACTAAAAGAGAAAGTGGGGTTTCATAATTGAATTTGACACCCATTGATGAAGTATGGCAAAGCAATTTGTATATTCCGTGCACATCGGTATAGTGGTATTTCATATCAATAATATAATGACACGTAAAGAGAAATTATACTTTTTTTGTATTATTTATACGGAAAGTCATTGTGGTGATATATGAATAAAGTTAAAGTTTCACCATAAAATCAATGGCAATGTGGGGAGTAACTCAACTTATTTGTAAGTCTATGCAAAATCTTTCTTTCCATTAAGGTAAGATTCATTCACAGGATGATTCATTAAGCTTGGTGAATTTTCAAGCCTAAGATGTGGTAAACACAAACAAAGTGACTGGAGCACGTGGTTGTTCGCTTTACATTTGAGACAACTAACTCTGATACCATGTGGAAAAACTAATTGTAAATGTAGAAAATAGTCGAACTTACTTATAAGCTCATGCAAGGTCCGTTTTCTCATTAATGTGGGATTGATTCTCAACAATGTTTCATAAAAGTCATTCTTTGTGGTATGGGGAGAAATATTTAAAAGTATAATGAACATTAGTCATGTGGTGTATCATTTTCACGTGTTATAAAAGGCAAATACTTATAATTTTATTTGAATAAAATAATAACGTAAGGTCTACTTAATGCTACGGTCTAGTGTCTTCCTCCTCACTTATAAGTGAGAAGTTTTAAGTTCGATTATCCCCGGAGGTGAATTTGAATCACATTATTGCTAAAACTTTTGAAGCTAAACTCACTCATCTTCTTAGTATAGATAATATCGTTTATTCACAAATAAAAATAAAATCAAAATAAAACTAAAGTGATTGTGTTCAAAATACAATGAAAAATTATGGGGTGTGATATTTACACACCCCTTTTCACTTCTTCTACACCTTTTTAGTTTTCAACCATTAGATCAGATGAATTGAAGAAGATCAATGGACATAAATTAACAAATGATGTGTGAGAAGTAAAAAGAAATGTGTGGATAGCACATCCCAAAATTATTTGTGAGAGGTGGGAAGCTTCCTCAGATACAGGCTGGCCCTAAGAGCAATTCCACCGGGAAGAAGAAAGCCCAGCACCCAGTCAAAAAACCAGGCTGGCACCCTGTCAATTCACTCCAGCCTGTGAAATCGACTGGCACCCAACCCAAGCCAGTCCACAGGCCGGCCTAAAATCGACAGACCTTGGGACCGGCCTATCTGACGTCAGTGTGACGTCGGAGGGCATATGACGTCGGAGAGGGAGTTGTTGTGGAGGCTGAGGAGCGGAGCTGGTCGAGGCGGGAGAGGATGTCGCGAGGGAAGGAACCACGGAGGGAGAACGACGGGAGGACGAAGCGACGGCGTCGGAGGTGTGGAGATGCAGGAGGACGGCGTCGACGGCGTCGGAGATGCAAGGGTGGACGGCGTCGGAGATGCAGGGGTGGACGGCGTCGGAGATGCAGGGGGATGGCGTCGGAGATGCAAGGGTGGATGGCGTGCAGAAATGGAAGGTTTTGAAGAGGAAGGAGAAGGTGAGCTCACGGGAGTGAGCTGGAAAAGAGAGAGAGAGGGAGGGAGAGAGAGAGAAAGGATCGGAGAGGGAAAGGAAGAAAGAAGAAAAAATAAAAAATAAAATAAATGATAAAATATTAATTGATATGAATAAAATAATATAATATTAGATAGACTGGGTGCCAGCGTATTTTTAGGGATGGAGATGCTTTGGCCTATTACTGTTTACTGGGGTCTATTACTGTTTAATTGAGTGGATAAATGCGCTGGGTGCTAGCACAAAGTCCTTAGGGGTGGACTTGCTCTAATAGCTAACACATAGTTGTGTGATTAAAATCTTGAGTTGGCTCGTAGCCACGTAATTTCAATTCAAAATCATATGCCCCCAACCCCACTACTTTCCAATTTCCTGCAATACAAACAGCTCAGCAGGGACAGTGAGTACCATATTTGCAACTTGCATTTGATGGCGATTGACCCTCTCCCGTCTATTTCTCTGCAGTTAATTCTTATTTTTTAAAATATCTTCAATTTAAAGGAAATATTTTTCTCATCATCCTCAAATGATTGGGATGCTCACCACATATTAATTATCGTTGAATGAGTTTAAATTTCGAAATCTGTATAATTAATAGACACAAATATTAAATTTAAAACTTATCTAATAATATTAAGTAAGGTCATGAGCGTTGTCACGATTTAAAATTAAATATTATTTCAAAAACGCTCATGACCTTACTTAATATTATTTGCTAAGAATACATCCAACTTAGAAGGAATGAGTATTGGCGCTTATCACAATTTCTTCGTGACTACGTACACACGTATTTTATGGGCTAGATGTTTCCACATATTACTCTGATTGGTGGAAGGCAGGATACGTCCACACTGACAAGCATTCATGAACTACTTAATAGGAAAGGAGGAAGATTCTTTGCCCTTCCACTTCCCGTGCCCTCTAACGCCTTCCTGTTTTGTGTGGTCACGGTTAAGCTATTTTAATATTTTATATATTTTTTTATAAAGATAATAAGACAAAAAAAAATAGTAATATAAATATTGACGTGATTTAACCGTGACCACACAAACAAGAGGGCACAGAAAGTGGGAGAGCAGAGAATCTGCCTCCAATAGGAAAATGATCATCGCCGGATCTATTTCTTAGGAATTCTAGGAATTCAGCGATCGTGATCGTTCATCGTACATCATGCAATAAAAAATCATTTCAAAATTTAAAATTAAATATAAATAGTACATAACAAAAATTGACCGTATAATGTACGATAAACGGTCACGATCGCATGATCCCTAAGATCCCTAGAAAAAGGATCTAGCAAGGATCCTTTTCCTACGCAATAAGTGAATATTTATTGATTAGAAACCGCATTTTTCGTACTTAAAAAAATCATAACTTTCGTTTGGTGACTAGGATTATATTTGAGTGAATGACTCATAAAACTCAAGGTACATTTAATTCAAATAACGGGAATAACGTTCCATTTTGAGGAAATCAGAATAAATTAGACAAGAACAAAACTTATCTTTCTAATCCTACCATTATGTTGGAATTGAAATATACAAGTTTGTAGTTTATTTATGTATGATCCATCTTCTGCCTTTAAATTGGACAAAATTGCATTCATTTCTTCCTTCAACGTGCTTTGAAATTCGGAATATATCGATCCAATCTTGATTGTCAAATAAGCCCGCACTATTTATATATCAATGTAACACAAGAGCTATTGAATTTGTGAGTGTGTGTGTATATATATATTTATATTTTATTGAAGGAAGAATAACAACTTCATGTTAAAAATTACAGATAAGGGATAAGACCGTTGAATGTGACTGCGTTGGACAATAATGTTCCATCGCCAGCTTGTCTAAACATGTTTTAGTATTTGTCTAGTATTGAGGTGCTTCTATAAAAAATGGGTATAAAAAAAAAACTGAGATAAAAAAGATGTTTGGTAAACACTTAAAAACAATTTATTTTCATTGTTTTTGGTGAAAGAAAAGTTGAAGACGTGAAACAACAAAAATGAGCTTATTCTTACAGCACAACAGAAACAGTTTTTTTTCAACGCACATTAATACCAAACCAGCCCTTAGAACATTCATAACCAAGATAACATACGAAACCCCGAGCTCAGGTGGGCTTGTATGATGTGGCCCATCCCTTACTTGCGTACGTTTCGTAGGGCCCAACACCATTACTAATCTAAAGAAACCAAATAAAAATGAAAAAGAAGTAAAGTTTAGTACGAAACCTATGAATTTCACATGCCTTACTCTTTGAGTTTGAGTTATAAGAATGAGAACTATATTAAAGCTTTTCACATGCGTACATTTTGACACTTGCTTTTCAAAATTTGATATTGCAAATTGAATACGTTATGGTTTTTCACGCTTATAATTCAGGGTGACAATTTCAGACACGACACGTTATACGAATTGAAACTCGCACGAATACAATAACTTACAAGTACACAATTGACATGAGTTAAACACGATTAACATTGGTCAACTAATGTTATACTCACATGGCATATATTTAAATAGATAAACCTAAGCAAAACTTATTGCCACATCCATTCCACAATATGACTCTCTGATTTTAAATTAGAGCGAGAACATCACTACCCTTTCATATTGGTGCCACCTTACAACAATGGCATTCAACTTTTGAGGTTAGCATAAATAGTGAGGAAAAGTGGGGGAAAAGGTTAGGAGTAGGATAAGAGCATCCCCAATGGGGGTTCTATCCTCCTTGAGGCTATATATAAAACGCCGGGAGGGAGGAATTTGCCAATTATAAAAGTTCAGGAGGATAATTGGCTAAAACTAAAGTTCAAGAAAAAAAATTGACCAACTATAAAAGTTCAGAAAGTAACTGACTAAAATTAAAATTCATGGAGAAATTTGGTAGCGTCTTACAAGTCTCGGAGGAAATCGACATATAGCTAAAAAAAAAAAAATGATATTAATCACAAAATTTTATTTGCTTTCTCTGGGCCCATATGGAACATTATCGCCTTACCGTACGGCCCAATATATTATTTTAAGACCATTGAAATACATGGGCTTTTGGTTAGGCCCGTATGTTGTCTTGTTCCTCTCTGCGTCCCCGTCTCTCTCAAAACGTAGGGTTTAAGCTTCCATTTCACCGATTCGGCAAACCATGCAAACCCTTAAACGCATAGCAACACAGACCGAGCTCCACCGACTCTCGTCCACAATCGCCAAAACCCAATTCATTTCAGCCGCCAATCTCCGAGCCTTTTCCTCCAACTCAAAGAAAGGCGGCGGCGGCGACGACGACTGGAACGACGCGTGGGAGACGGCGTGGCTCCCACCCGACCTCTCGGGAAACAACAGCAGAGCTCCATGGGAGACCGACGTCAATTTCTCGTCTCCCGAGTCGAGCATCGTGCTTCCGTCGGACGCCGACCCCGAGACGAAGGCGTTCGTGGAGGACATGAATGAGAATTGGAACGAGAGGCGGAAACCCAAAGAGGAAAGGAAGCAGTATCGGCAGAGCCAGAGTGGGTCGTCGCTTTATAGCTTGGAGAGCTTGAAGAAGGACTATCGGGTGAAGAAACAGAGGATTCACGCTGGCCTTTGGATGAAGGAGATTGAGAAGCAGGAGGAGGCTAAATTGGTCGACTCGAATTCGATTGGCGGGGGTGACGACATCGAGCGATTGCTCGATAGTTGCGCTGAGTATGTTAATCTCTCTCTGTTTATCTCTGCATATACATGAATGTATCTGTTTGTGTGTTTTAAGTGATTTTAGAATTGATGAAAGCGTTTTCCACTATGAAGCATGGATACGGATACGGCGATACGATACGACATGACACGACGATACGGAAAATCTAAAAATTAAGATATGATACGCTATGGATACGGCAAATAAAAATGTATATAGCAACAAAAATATACATTTCAAAACATAATTCATCATTCAAATTCAAGTACATTTCAGCTGTTAGAGAAGGAAAGTTCGAAATCTAATACTCTTTATACAGTAGAAGAAGTGTGAGAGTCCTATTCATGGTTTTAATTAGAGGGAAGCTCTTTGTATTTAGCAACTTTCAATTATAGACGTCTCCTATTAATTTTCTCTTCCTTGTTACCTTTTTTTGAAAGTGTAAATGTATCTTAAAAGCAGGATACGTGTATCCTAAATGTAGGATACGCATATCCATCATGTCAAATTCGTGTCTATCAACTAGGATATGTGTCGGACGAGTATCTAAGAGTATCAGGCAAGTATCGTATCCGATCAAGTATCAGATACGGGATACGGGACCAAACAGAAGTATCCGTGCATCATAGGTTTTCCGATATCTAAACGCGTTAATTGACAAGTTTGGCAGAAAAAGTAAAAGTGCTTCGGGGTTAGAAAATCACTTTGAATTGAAAGGGAAGCATTTCAAGCATTTTTTACTGAACCTCTGGACTTTTTATGTGAAATTTCGATATGATTATGATAAAAGTGCTTATTAGTAGAAGTACTTTCTAGAGAAGTATGGTGGGTTTTGTTCTGCTTCATCAGTTGGTATGAACTATGGAATGTGAATGTTCTGCTATCAATTTGATGTGAGTTTGTATCCGATTTCAGATGTTGCACTTGCACATGTAAAGTTTTGACTCATTATGTTTTAGAGCTTGTAGCGGCAAAGTTTTTTGGAACGTTGCTTGCGAATTTACATTTTTGGTGTACTTTTTTAATACTTGCAGCATTTTTGACTCCCCTAACAACGATTTGGAGAACTCTAAAGCTCCGAGTGCTTCTGACCACAAAAACAAACCTGATGGTTGGGAAACTACATCCAAGGCTGCAGAGGGAAATATATGGGAGATGACACAGAGAGAAGAAGATATACTTCTTCAAGAGTTTGAGCGTCGGATTGCATACAATAAATTTCAGGTGTGTAAATTTACTCACACAGATAATAAAAATGTAGGGAACAACTTGTAGGATGAGCCCTTAACTTGACATTGTTTGTGTGAACCTATTTCATATGTTAGAAAAGTTCATCTTGTACAGGTTTTGTAGTTTTAGTATGGTTCCGTTCTTGTTGAAATGAGTAATTGGAAGAGCCATCGGATTAATAACTCAATCACAAAAGTAGCACATGGATTGGTGCACCAGACTTTGTATAACTTTCGAAATTTGACTATCGAATGCTCTAATGCGAAGTCTTTATGCACAAAGTTCTGAATTCATTCGTTTTATTAAACGCATGACAATCTTGTTAACGATTTCTTTCTGCTGTCTCGATGCTTACCGCTGGTATATATGACATTGGCATGCAGATTGCTAGTTTTATCAAGACTCACATATTTAGCCGGAGGAGACCAATTGATGGGTGGAAATACATGATAGAGGAGTTAGGGCCAAATGCGAGGAAAGGAAAGGGTTCTGTTTCCAGGCTACCAAGTCTATCCGATGCGTCAACCCAACCCTTCAAGGAGGAGAAGACTCTGATGAGCAGCAGCAGTCTTTCATCCTATAAGGAAAGGTAGTTTGGTCTTAGGCCACTTTCATACATTCCGTTTCTGCCTACGGGAGATATCAGCACCGAATGTATTCATAGTTACCGTATCACTTACTGCAAGTTTTGATATCTGGCTTTCTCAATGTACGACGGTACCATCCCTTGGCAACTGAAAGTGCAATTAGTGCAAGTGAATATATGCCAAGATCCTATTGCCCACATTTTCGCTAAAATTAATCGATTACCAACGAGAGAAACTTACAAGCATGGAAGTTTTATGGTCGGTGGAGTTCAAGACCGGTCGGGAGACCAAGATGACAATATCCCAAACTATGTACGCGATGACATGTGAACGAGTTAAAGCAAAAAGGTATGGTAATCACTAGATATTGCCATCTCAGTATTCTCGTTTCATATAAGTTTTTTGCCGGGGCAAGTTCCAACGAAAAAAGGTGCGCGTGACAGTCACTAGATACTGCTAGCTTGGTATTCCAGTTGCATGAACTTTTTGAAATTTATTGAATGCAAAAATTGAAGGATTTGGAGTTACGGTATTTGAGTGCCTGATTTTCTGGCGTGAGCTCAAAACAATTCAAACGCTGCCGCCGCCGTGCCAGCGCCGCATGGCTGATGATATTGATTGCCAAGTCGTCACGTCTGGGTCAAAGACTCACACTTTCGCCCACACACTACTCCGTCTACCAAGATCTCAGCCTCATTTCTCTTTTACAATCCTGCATAAAAGTCTCAGAAGTCTCACAGATCCATGGCTGCATGGTCAATACTGGTCTCGACCGCCTTCCTTTTCCCTCCAGCAAGCGTCTAGCCTCTTCCATCCAAGACATCCAATACGCCGCCGCCATTTTCAACGGCATACAAAACCCATATGTCTTCATGTTCAATACCATGCTCAGAGCCTACTCCATCAGCGATGATCCAAAGCATGCTTTTCATATCTTCAACAACTTGAGAGCTTAGAATATCACGCTGGACCAGTTCTCATTCGTCGCGACAATCAAAGCCTGCGCTCGTGAATCGACCATTGGGATCGGCCGAGGGATTCATGGGGTTGTTATGAGGTCTGGTTTTGGACTGTTTGTCAATGTACAGAATACCCTTTTGCAATTTTATTGTGTTTCCGGAAAAATTGAAGATGCCCGGAAGGTGTTTGATGAATTTCCTCAAAGAAATGATTCGGTTTCGTTGAATGCTTTGATGGGTGGGTATCTTCATGCGTCTCAGCCGCATGTGGTTGTAGATTTGTTCAAGCAAATGTGTAGTATCGGTTTTGGAGCTAGTGCGACCATCGTTTTTAACCTTTTGTCTGCCATTGGTGATTTAGAGGGTCACCTTGCAGGAGAGTGTATTCATGGCTATTGCATCAAGATTGGCTTCAGTTCGGATTTACATGTTCTTACTGCTTTGATCGATATGTACGTGAAGAAGGGGCAAATCGACTTTGGGACGTCGGATTTTTGATGGAGTTTCTGTGAAGGATGTTGTGTTATGGAATTGTTTGGTTGATAAGTACGCAAAATGTGGCATGGTAGAAGAAGCAGTAGCCTTGTTACGCCTGATGAAACTCGAAGGAATGAAACCGAATTCATCTACATTGGCGGGGTTGCTGTCAGGTTGTGCTGCTTCTGGGTCTGTAAGTGTAGGGAGTTGCATTAAGGACCATGTGGAAGACACAGCTCTGGTTGATATGTATGCTAAATGTGGGTTTTTGGATAAGGCACTTGACATCTTTGAGAGCATGGAAAGCAAAGATGTGAAATCCTGGACTGCCATGATTTCGGTTTATGGTGTTCATGGCGGGCGGGTAGTGCCATAAGGCTATTTGACAGGATGGAAGGAGGGCTGTCAACCTAATGAGGTCACTTTCTTGGCAGTTTTAAGTGCTTGCAGCCATGGAGGGCTGGTGGCAGAGGGAGTTAGATGTTTCGAGATGATGGTTTGCAAGTGTGGCCTTGTGCTGAAGGTGGAACACTACGGTTGTATGGTCGATCTTTTGGGTAGTGCGGGGTTGTTGGAGGAAGCACATAAACTAATCGAAAGCTTGCCCATTAAGACTGATGTTACAGCATGCCGTGCACTGCTTTCCGCTTGCAGGGTTTATGGAACTAAACGATGATCATCCCACCAATTCAATGCTATTATCAGGTACTTACGCAATTGCCGGAAGGTTGCCGGATCATATAACAAGAATGCAGGAAATGGAAGATGAAAATAAGACGGGAGAAGTGAAATTTCGGCCTGTTCGAATAGAAGATAACCTGATCAAGGAAGCTGGACTGAGCTCAATTGAGATGGATAGTTGTGTTTAAAGAACTGTGTTCAACTTGATATACAAAAAATAAGATTAGAGATTGATATTTTTGGTACAAATCTAGAATTCTCAAATGTCTTTCTCATCTTATGGATGTCCTTTTCATTTTCCAATATCTGGAAAATCTCTCCCTACAGTTTTGACATTCTATATTATCAGTCTACCTGCGAATTCTGGCTCCATATCCTTCGATCTATCTCAGCGGAATGATTTAGGGGTTAAAAAATTTACACATTCCGGTGAGGAAGAGGATCGTTGGATGTACGCATATGAGCTTTGCACCGGAGAGCTGACAGCATATTACTCTGCACCTTTTATATTGTGCTGCTCACATAACTTTGCCCCATTTTCAGCCCACCATCTCTCCGCCGCTTCTTCAGTGAAATGTCTCCGACTGTCGGACAACAGTTTAAATTTCAGCAAACAAGATAGAGAGCATCAAATGTATTTCATCAATCCGCACCGTAGTATAATAAAATCGACTGTAAAAGAAAGAGAGTGAATTTTCTGCAGCCTAAGCCACGGCCTTAGATGTTTAGTTGGTTGTATGTATCAAACTGTGAAAATAAAGGGGGAGGGGGAGGGGGAGAGAGATACCTGAAGCGAACACGCACGAGCTCATTACTGCCGCCTGGCAAGGAGCGTAGAGTTATATATACACCAGGTTCATCTTGTAGCACCCGCTCTGACTTTCCGGTTGGTGATTTAGTTCCATTAGCTAAGATTCGATCCATTGAATTGCCGTTGGATAAAGTTTGCGAAGTAATTATGTTTGACAGAGAGGGCTCTTTGGATAACTGGTTTCGAAAGCTGATTGCATGAGAAATAGAACCTGTGTTGCAGTGACTGATCTCTCCTTCAGGCATTCTTTCAGACATCTCCTTCAACTGTTGGACAAGTAAAATCATTGTGACAATGGAAAATAATGGACAGTAGGATAGTTTCAATGCCACACCCAACAAATAAACGAATTTGCAACCTGAGCAGTTAGAGACTTGATAACTTCTTTAGCAGATTTGCGTTTTTCAGCTTCATCTGTGGCTATTGCAGAGACATCCTTCAATTTCTTTGATGTTCGTTGAAGTTCAGCTTCAAGATGTTGGGATTTGAGTGTAAGGTCTTCTACCTACATTGTTTTTGGAACAATATCAGCTTAGTGTATACACATTACTTTAACTAATTTTTGTATGGATGCAAATTTTAATCCAATTCCTCGGTTCATAAGCGAGGCTAGTTCCTCTCCCTTCAGCAGTTACAGAATGTCAAAGATTCAGACCCCAGAACTCACCAAAGATTTAGCTATATGCAAGGATGTCATTAGGTATTAGACTGTAGACATTGAAGCACTATAAAAATGCTTACCTGTGTCCTTAAATGTATGATTTCTTGGCTCAAACTTCCATTTATAAGCTTTGAATCCTCAAGAATGATTTTTTCAGAAGATCCGCGTTGACTTGACCTTCCTGAAACAGGAGATGTGTACCGAGAAGCCTTTTTAGAGGCAGGAACTGAAGGCGAAATAACTTTTTCTGAATCTCCAGTGAGAGGAGTTGATGCCTTTGTTAAATTAAAACCCCCTAACTGCAAAGGTCCAGTCAACACTGGGAAGACACGATTATCACGCACTTCTGGTTTTCTTTCTTGCTTAAGCTGCTTGCTTTCGCTCTGGTTGTTTGAGCCAAAAGATGAGAGTCTGGAGAGTGTTGCCCGTAGCATAGGGATCAGATTCTCTTTATCTGTCACCTCATTGGATTTAGGACACATATTTGGACTTCTAATTGTAGGACTTCGCACAGCAGAACTGGCTTCTGCAGCCTTCTTCAGTTTACTATAACACTCGTCGCACACCCGAAATGGCTTGTTCATATCTGGAGCCAAGGCAGCTTTCAGAGATTTCTTGCTGCTGCATGCTTTGCAGAATACTAACCCACAGTTGTAACAATTGTGACGTTTTCTTCTGAAACCAAAGGGATTGTGACAATCAGAGCAAACGGAATGGTCAGCATTTGATACCCATTTATGAAGACAAATGACCGCCGTTAGGTTTGGACCACATGCTACACTCTTTACTTCTTTATCCTTCATACAATCAACGAGGGTAGGCGTATGTCTGTGATCATTGTCTCCATGGCCTAGTTGCCCGTTTGAACCCCTTCCCCAAGTATAAACCTCTGTCTTGGAAGTCAAAACTGCAACATGATAAGAACCACAGGCAATTTCTTCAACAAAACTATCTGCAATTTTACCCTCGACAAGGGTGGGAACTTTCCCATCAGCTGAAGGATTTCCAAGCTGTCCATAAGCAGCACTTCCCATCGTATATACTTGTCCCGAGGTTGTAAGCCCAACTGTGAGATTATGGCCGCAGGCTACCTGACAGATGTTTTTATCAATCAATGCAGCTACGCATTCAGGAACTAGTTTAGATTGTTCATCACCATGTCCAAGTCGGCCTTTATCACCAGCACCCCAAGTGTAGAGCTTCCCATATGAAGAGTTACCAGAAGTCTCAGGGTAAGATGATTCGTTCATTACTTCAACGACTGCAGCAGTGTGCCAAATACCACAAGCAATCCTTGTTGTTCTTAGCCCACGCAAAGTTTCCACCTCCCGTGGCGTACTTGTGCTACTGTGATCCCCATGCCCTAAGGCACCAAAAGTATCATCTCCAAAGGTAAATAACTGGCCACCAGATGTCACTGCAGCTGTATGCCACGGTCCACAAGCTATATAGGATATGTGTATACCTTCCAAGTGACCGCATACCTTTTTGGGAATCCAGTGACTAACTTCACTTCCATGCCCAAGCAGGCCAAAATTATGAATACCATCACCCCATGTATAGAGATCTCCAGAAAGTGTAACAGCACAAGTGTGATATTCCCCACATGCCACTAATTCAACATTCATCCCACTAAGAGTGTCAATGAGCTTTGGGTGGGAAACATCTGTATCGACACCATGACCAAGTCTGCCTCCTAACTCCTCTCCCCAGCTGAAGATTTCCCCTTGCTTGGTGACCAAAACAGCATGTCTGGCACCACAAGCAATTCCGTGAACATCTACGACCACTGTTGATTGCAATACCTTAGGCAGAAGAGCATCCGTCCTGGAACCATATGAGCTCCCTACTCTATCCACACCGCCTCCAAGTACTCCACCACCAACACCTTCACCCCAAATTAAAACATCTCCTAAAGCATCAAAATCATCTTGACAAGAACCTTGACTAGACGAGCTTACAGCACTAGATAAACTAACCCGAAATGCTTCAGAAGCAGAATTTCGACCATTGGAGTTATCCACAGATACAGGTGATAATGACGCATTCGAGACTGATTCAGCTTGTGTGGCACTCTTGGGGTTGGCAGTATAAGATATTATGTCAGCGAATGCTTGTCCTAATCTACTCTGATGGATATTCTCCAAAGGAACTCCCTCAGTATCTACTGGATCCTGCAGTATTATGTAAAAACATCAAGAAAAATAAAATGTAAATGCCTGATACATCAAGTCAAGAGAACTTTATTCCTTTTTTTGCTTCCTTACAAAATAAAGAATAAAAGATAAGTCACCCCAATACAGAATGGTGTCCTTGATGGAGAATGTCGTCGAGTACGAGCATGGGGACTATCTATTGATGTGCCCTCCAATCTTGATTCGCTTCTCCAGTTCCGATAGTTACCTCGAGTGATTATTGCCTTAAGACCAACAAGCCAAACTTCAGCTTCATTCTTGTCTTTACATATCTGTCCAACAGGGAGGTAAAGTATTAAACCATGATACTACAAATGTAATTTCTTAGTTGCTTTTTTCCTTTTTCTTTTTTTAGCATAAGGTTCCCAGTTTTTTATAGGCCTTACGCGTGCGATGCCGTTGCAACGATGAACTTTGAACATGTTGGCTGTGAAACATTAAACTTGTTTTATGTACCAAATACATGTAGCAAATATACTCACCAAGTTCAAGGACCTATCGTTGTACAGGAGTGAAAATGATTGATACTCCTTTTCAGGCTGTGGATACCGCTGAAATATTGCCTGCATAGAAAAGCCACAGTGATCTTTACCAATATCTTTGGGAACCAGGCATAAATGTTTAACTATATTTTCACGGTTTGATTGTGTAGTCGAGCTTGGTGAAGATTTTATCTGAAAAGAGAATGGAAGCTGAAACTTACAGTACGCTGGCCAGGAAGAATTGTCGAAACATGACCAAGTTTAAGGTGCTTTTCTTTTTTGCCAGAGTACCATATCAACAGAGCCTCGTCCTGAAACAAAACCAGAATTATCTGAGAGCCAACAGAGCAGAAACGAGAGAAGGCTGTATGTGAAGCCAACTTACATTAGAAAGCCGAAATGAGCAGAATTTCGGCTTCCCTCTGCGTCCATATTTTAACAAAGTTGCACCCTTCTTAAGTGCTGTTATGGCCTGGAAACAGAAGGGGAAGAAAATAAACAGCAACATGTGTTACAGGAGTAAATAACACAAGACCATAAACTGCAACGATTAAGCTTCATACATCATTTGAACAAAAAGACTTTGTCAAGGTTCACTCAAATGTCAAATTCATGGGAATTAAGTGATGAAAAAGAAGAAACCTGGTCGATATCCCTCTCGACCGGACCGTTTCTCTGAGGACTAGCCATTCAAGTTGCAATATCAGGTTTTGCCCAGAAGTCCAAGATCCAACACCCATTTGAACACCACCACCACCTAATACCACAACCCAATTCCCAACTCCTCCCCATTAAACTTAAAAAAGAAAATTGATTTGCTCCACCTCTAACCCATTACACCCACAAATGAGCCTCAGCTCTCAACAAAAACTCAACCCCAAAGCCTCAGAATTTCACAATGCCGTAAACCCAAACCCTAAAACGCCACACACGGAGGGCTCCACTGATCAACACTCAGCTCAAATTACTTGCTCAGAAATCAGAGAACCCCTAAAATTCACATACACCGTCGAATTCCTCCAAAACTCTTGGAATTTCGTAATTTTCGACACCAAAACATACATTCCAGACCAAAAGGAGCGCAGATTAGGGCAAACGAAGATTGATTTCACCTACATTGCGAGAAAGCTGAAGAAATTCGCCGAACGTCCGCCATTTTTCAAAAATCCGACGTCGCTCACTTACAAAAAAAGAAACACAAAACTGAGAAATTGGAAAAAAAAATAACAGGAAAATGAGAGGAGAAGTAAGGGAGCGCTCTGCGACGCCGGAGAGATCGTCGTCGTCGTCAATGTGGAATTTGGCAGAGTGGTTGTTTGTTAGCTAACGTGCGCACCTCTCTCATTCTTTTGAAGTTTGAACTGTTGGTTTTGTCGCTCCTGCTTCATGCCACGTCACCAACTGAAAATCTGGCGGGACCGGGTCCGGGATGGTTTGCTTTTGTCCTTATTTGCGCCGAAAGCATGTCTTATTTTGTTGACCCAAATAGAGACCATGTCTTATTTGTTGATCCCTTAACGATACTATTTAGTTTTACCAATTACTTATGAATTATTTATGCAATTTTGAAGGTTAGTTTTTCCTAATGCATATTCTACTTGTAGCATTCAAGCTAGAACGTATATCAAACATGCAATCTGTCTGCGGCATTCAGATCAAATATAAGCATGCATGATTCATTACGCTTTGTGAAAATCATTTGAAAAACCATGCAACCCCTACGACGTGACATTCATCCTAGGTGAAATTACAACTATTAATAACAAGAAGCAATACTCAATTCCTCGGTGGTATTCCGACCGAATTGCATCCAATTACTCATCTAAACATCTTAATAGTCGCGAATCATTAAAACACAAAGACAATTGAAAGCATAGTGATTAATAATTCAAAGTATGCATGTATAATATCATAAGCAATTAAATAAAAACTACATATTCATGCTAAGGCTTAAGACTTCGCTCTAGCAAAAGAAAATTAGTTGCCCATATTCATAATTAAAATCAAAAGAGTTTTATTAAACTAGAAAAAGAATTAAAACACCTTGAAAGTATAAGTCTTGAAATCTCTAAGTTTTAGCCAAATTCTTCTTCTCAAATCTTGCGTACCTTTTTTCCCTTGGGGCTTGCCAAAAAGATATATTTATACTACTCTAAATAAAATCCTCCTAGTAAAGGGTCTTAGAATAAGACTAGGAAACCTAATAAATTGAAATAAAATATGAAACATAATTCTAAATTAACTTGGTAAATTCACACAAAAATTTCCACAGCCACGTTTTGGACCCAAATCAGCTCCAAAACTGGCCCAAAATAGCTGGATTTAAAGTTTGGACTATTTTGAACACTTCTCTAGAAGGGCACTAACCCATCTGAGGTCATCTTGGGCTCCAAAAACACAGTTTAAGCCTAGAAACGTCAATTTCCAGCAACGCGCACTGCTCATTTATTAAATCGTCAGAAAATAACAGCTTTGCAGAAAAATTCCGAATTTTGATACAAATAAGCCAAGAGACACGCGAACGTCCTCTAATTTGAATCACTCAAAAAATTCGTCCGTTTGATCATGTTTTGCTCCAGAGGAAGTCGAAGGTCTTATATTGAAATTATAAAGCAAAGTATTAAAATTCTTTCAAAATAATTACCAAATTATACTAAAAATAGAGTAAAATATATAATATAATATTGACTCATCATGTCCCCCAGTGCTTTGATCCAAAACAAAAAGAATAAAGAGTTATGTCTCCTATTATGCTTTTCAAAAAGGAGTGCGATGCGAAGGTAGTGCTCATTGCTTAGCTATAGCTGGATTATAGGGGTGCTCATTGAGGGCCTTTTGTTTTCTTAGACCAATTTAGTTTGGAATGAGAAGTAAAATTAGTTCGAATGAGTGACATACTTTCTTGACAGTCGAACAAAAAGTTAAACTATTCTAACTCTTTTGGTTCATTTGGAGACGAGAATGGCGTGTTCAACCTTTTATTCAACCGTATAAATATATAACTTCGACCCTTAGGGTGCATTTGGTACGCAGACGGGACGGAACGGGACGGAACTAAGGTGTAATTTTTGAAAAAGACATGGGGTATATTTGTCTTAAAATGATAAAACATTGTGTTCCACAGACGTGGAACAAACCCGTTCCAGGGGAGGCAGGTGGGACGCAAAAACACCCAAAATCTGTCCCGTGGAACAGCCCGTTCCACCCATTTTTGGTGCACCAAACGCGGGACGGAACGCCTCGTCCCGTTCCGTCCTGTCCCGTCCCACGTACCAAACGCACCCTTAGGTAACATGTACATGCGCACTACTTGGGATGAAGAAGTTTCAATAAGTTGCGTGCATGACAATGATTCTTGAAAAGAAATTATAGTTTGAAGGATCTAAATGAGACTAATCAATTTTAGGTTACATGTAGCTACGTCTTTACTGGATTTAGGGTTTAGCAACAGATTTTTTTTTTTCGTGATAACTGTGATGAAACTTGCCATATATATATATATCCAGTGAATAATTTAAGAAAATTATTGATTTTGATCGTGTTTATGTGGTTTTAAGTTTGTATCGTATTGTTAATTAGATGTATTAGGTTGCAGCTTTTAGCAACAGATTACAGTTGCAGCCAAAAATACTCAAAGCCAAATCGACACACACCATTTCATGACATTAAGACATGTAGCATACAAAATGTTCTTCAGGAAAAGATCAGCATAACTGTTAAGAAAATTAAGACACGCACTGTGTGATTCAGTACATATAATCATCATCAAAGATCATGTAATTGTTGCTCTTCCTGCTGGTTCTTTCTCGATCAACCTGCAAATCAGAATCAAAAACAATATTACATCATATATTTGCCACCGTTAAGATTTCAAAAAGACGGAACGATGGCCACTACTAATTAACACTAAATAAACAGTCCCTAATCCAGTGAGTGTGAGGTTTTTATAGAAAGACCGCACACAAATTAGCTAGGCATATCAATGTACCTTGCTTATGAGCCTTTCAAATGCATCAGTCCCATGCTCTTCCATGTATTTTTCGGCAGCGGTTAAAACGTCATCCGGCTTGCTGAAGAGGCCGGCGCCCTTCTTTCTTGGGAAATACCACATCTGATGAGCAGTTTGTGGGTACATATAGTATGGTCTGATGAATCGTCGATAAACATATGCAGCTCCATTGAATTGTGGCAGCACCAACCAACATGTGAATATCAACTTGGCATAAGTCCATACCGGAAGGCTGATCGACAGTAAGGATATATACGATAATTAGGGTTATCATTCGACATTTTCTAACTAACTACTCAATTAGATATTGAGAAACTAAGACCGGAATTAATATGAACAATTTATCTGAAATCTAGCAAGAAAAAAAGTACAGTACCATTCAAGGACTTTGGCGAATGTGAGCTCGAAGATTGTCATCAGAGAATACAGAACCCAATAGGTTAGCCATTGCTGGTCATCGGTGCGAGACTTGGTTTCTATTGCCCTAATTGAAGCATATCTAGCACAAAATCCCAATAAATATCATAAAAATAATAGGTGACGGCATGTCAACATTATGCATTTATTAGTAGCAAAACTTTTATTATGCTCTATATATACACATTTTTTTATTGGATCCTTGATTAAGATCTGCTGTGGAAAAAAATATTTAGTATGTAAGATACCCCGGAGTGTAACAGAAAATCCCTATTAGCAGCGTTGAAGAAAGGCACAAAATCATGACACCATACTTACAGGGGATACACCAATGTGACTAGAGGCCTGCAGATGAGAGACAAAGAATTCAACTTAGATATGTTTAAGGACCAAGTTAATTAAGCAAGAAGAATCATACATATACATAGTTGTAGAATTTATAGAGGGAGGTGGAGGGGCACATACAAAGCAAGAACATCTAAGTTGTTAGCCACAACTTGTAGAAAATTCCCAGAATTATTATTGTTACGACCCATCTCTCTTGCTAATTTGCTATCTATATCTTCTGGGCTAGGACGTTTTGTTCTTGTAATATTATGAGTTGGGTATATAAAAACAGAAGAAGATCAAAAAGCTGGCTATAAAGGTGACAAGAAAGAAAGGGTTGAAAAGTCTGTAAGGGGGAAGCTGATTTTGCGGAGAATCTAACTGTACACAAGAAATTAGGCACCGATTTTTTGAACTTCGGGCGGGATTACAGTCCCTAATCATCATTAATACATATCTCTGTTAAGTCCTTATCCAACCTTGTTAATTAATTATCCAAACTTGTTGCGAATATAGTTTTGCTCTAGTTGCTACCCCTAAATTGCCTTAGCCTCGAAAATAAGCCAAATGATTGATTTCGTGAGCGTGTCATTACTAAGTATTGCTAGTAGGCAAGTTAATTAGATTGTCAGGTCTTAATTCTAACCGAGAAGTTATGCATCGAATATTAATTAATTGCTCAAATCTAATATGAGTCACCACTCCTGTCCTCCAAATCACTTGAACACAATAAAAATCATCCAAATTTAATCAAGTGATATCACGGATTAACGGTGATATCTCACGTTATTGTCACATAATTAACATAAAGATCAGTTTTTTTAAGACTACTTTGCACGAATCTTTCACCTAAAAAAGATTAGTAGATTTGATATTAATGAATATGAGTAATAATTGGTGGGCCCAGATAAATTGGAGCGGGGTTTTAGTTACTGCTTCTGCTATCTAGGCCCAAAATCTTGGAAAAAAACAAATGAAATGCATCAGCGCATGCGTAACAGTACGCAAACAGATGGACATATAAAATTGGGAATCTGTTCACCTTAAAAAATAATATTTTTACACTAAAAAGTTATTTTTGATACTATTTACTTTAACTTTTATTTTGTCATTATCATTAAAACTCTCAAACCATTTTCATTATTTTTCCTTATAAAATTCTTTCACCTAATAAAACGATTGATTTGTTAAATTAGAGAGTTGACGGGATATGAACCAATATTGTGACGTTAGGGCAACACTCATCTCCACTATTGTGCTAATATAAAATTTGAATCTATATACTTAATGCAGATTGCCATAGACAGTATTATTTTAATATATTTAATAACCTTCCTTCAACTTCAAATTTTCCTTCCATTGAAGCAAGAGGAAGGCAATGGCCAAAATAGGGCAACTGCACTGCAGCGTACTGTCACTGTGAGGCCTAAAATTGTATACAGTGTCCAAATGCATGCACGTCACATTAATACATGATTTAATTGTTAGCTGTAAATTTATTTATTTATATATTATACCAACAAATATACTAGTTCACAACATTGGTTTCCATGAATTATTTTGCTCTTTAATTTTTTGTTTTTTGTTGTCATTCCTGTTTAGGATTCTTATTCCAGTCTCTTAGGCGGCCTTTTTATGGTTGAAATCTAAGGCCTTATTTGGTATAGAGGATTGGATCGGAGCAAATAAATTATTATTTTTAAGTTATGAAAGAAATGAAAAGGTTGTGGCTGACTTGGAGGTAGGATACATTCTAATTATCTTCTTTAAAATGTAACCCCATTTTAATATCTTCAAAATGAAAAAATCATTCTACTCTATCTTTAATATATTTTGAATTAAAAAAAATTATCTATTAATGTAATTCAATAATAAACAACAAATAAACGAGACCTTAAAAATTCAAAAGCGATACCGAATTCGAATATAGTATTAGAACAAACCAGAAGCATAGCTAACAAGCTCAAACAGTTTGAAGACGATATTCCCTTCAAATATATAAAAATTAATCACAATGATTAGAGAACTATAGTACAACGAATCACATGCATACTTATTGAAGCATTAATAATATTAATTTTAGTAACGTTATCATCATGCGGTCGGATTGCGGTTAAATGAAAATCACTGTATGAAACAGTAGCTAGGTAGGATTTTACACTATTATAGTGAAGCATCTGGAAGCTCCAATGATGTGCAATTTTACCTTCATGGCTAGCTTGGAGCTTGCGTATAGTGGTACTTGAATAACAATAATATCCACCGGGGCCTGCGATATTGATCGTCTTACCTACCAATGTGGCATGGAGATTTTGAAGTCCTCTTGCCATACACTCATATATCTTGTTCTATATTTCAATATAAAATGGAGTATGACTACAATACTGATAGAGTACATCTGTTGTTCAGATTGTGACACTTGTCATGAGATTAGAGGCTTGGTTAGATAATTGTTATATAAGCTTGTAGTGTCAAAGACTATAAAGTCTCATTCCTTGCATGCCTTCTTCATTAAGAAATAGAATCAAGAATTGTTCTTTCCTCTTCTTCCTTTCTTTATGAAGTTCTTCCCTCTCTTACAAAATTTACAGTGTCTAAATTGATTCATGTTGTATAGATTAACATGGTATCACAACAGGTTGGTCCACGTGTGAAACCCAACGACTACACGTGCTCCATGCCACCTTGTTTATGTTATCCACGTGTTAGGCCTAAAAGAGCCACTTGGTATTGGTATTTCTCTTCACTTGTAAGTGAGAGGTCTTAGGTTCGATTATCGCCAAAATTGAATTTGAACCACATTATTGCTAGCCAATTGTGAGGCCATTTGGCCCACTCCCCCACCCCTTATTGTAGATAATATCATTTGTCCAAATAAAAATAAAAAAGAAGGATAAATTAGGTTCTAATCCATAGTGATGACATTTCCTTGATTGAAACCTTATGTCTTTTAAACTTTTGATTGAAGTCCTTAAGTTATTTCCACATCAGCATTTTAGATTCTTTTATTATAAGTAAGAATTTAATTGAGTGTTTAACTCCTCTATTTCATGCAACTAATTATCATCCTACATTAATTACATTTTCAATACAATTTAATTCCTAAACGTTTTGTTTATTTTTTTATTCTACCGAAAATTTTAAAATAAATGGGAAAAAATACTTTGTATTTTGTATCCATATATAAGTGAGCACAATATTTTTGTATTCATATTGTGTATCCATGTTTATAATTTTTGGGTGCAATATTTATGTTTATATTATGTACCCCATATCACTTACCCATATGTTTTTTTTTTCCAATCATAGAATAAACCCGTATGTATCCATGTGAGGTTTATTCGAAGAATGTACTCAAGTTTATAGTACATTTTTTTAAAGAGAATGTACCCAATGTTTTGTAGTACATTAATTATTTTTTCGTTAAATTGATGAGTGTACCCATCAGGTTGGTATTGATGTCTTCAATGTTTTGTACTACATTATTCCTCAAGGTTATGGGTTTTAAGGCTCGTATTGATGATTGTGAAGATTATGATGATAAGGATTTTTAAGAGTTTAATCTATTTTTAATATTTAAATCACAATTTATGAGTTTTTAATTCCATAAATATAGGTAATTAACTGCAATTATAAATTTTTAAATTAAAAAATGGGAAGTGTTATTTGCACTCCAAAAATCTCATTCTACTCCTCACAAGTGTATTTTTATTTCCTAATATAAAAAGTTTGGAGTGTAGAATGAGAATTTGGAGTGCTAATAACAATTCCCAAAAAAATAACATACATTATAATACTAATTTATTGAAGTGTACATAATTCAAGGACTTTGATCAAACATTGAAAACCAATAAGGTTTCAATTAAAGAATATTGAAGAGTAGAGACCGCATCCAAAGTCTCCCAAAAATTAGGCCTAAAAGATTCCAACTTGCATGCAACAACTCTTTGAACATTTTATATATACATAATAAGTGTGTGTGTGTGTATATATACATTCATGCAAAATAAAAGCAAAACAAAGCAAAGCAACCCATGGCCTAATGCTAAAATGACCAATTTAAACGACCAACGTTTCACATCGATCGTTCATTGTCATTGCTTGTTAATAAGACTTAATTAAGATAGGAACATATATAGGTAGGAAATTAATACACACACATGTATGTATATGTATGTGTGTGTGTGTGTGTGTGTGTGTGTGTGTGTGTGTGTATCCATGAAAAACTGCAGTACGTACGTAGTATCAACGTCTATATCTGCCATGTCCTAGCTACCCACTTAACCAAAACAATGAATGAAAATGGTCCTGCAGGACCACATGAAGATCAGTAGTAGCTAACCTAGCAAGCCACTTGATTTGATCCATCAATATTAATCCATCTCTATATGTTACCATAAGAAGAAAGAAGAGGAAATGCATGCAGAAGTCAGCGAGTACCACTGTATATTATTGGTTACAATTAATTAAGCTATGGTCAGTTGATTCACGAGTACATCGATCGTCATTGTAGCATCCTCCTGCATTGTATCATTGAGTTTGATAAAACGTGAGTAGCTAGTGCCCACGGCCACCTTAATGAAGGGTCCGAATCGAACTGATTATGCGTCGTGGCCCGTGGAGCTCCTTCATCCTGGCCTGGCCTACGTACGGAACCTGAATCACAACTGCAATAGCTACTAGGAGAGTAGCAGTATGATGCATATTATTAATTCATGATCGTGGGAGATCATGTATACGTATGTCTAGCGAATCAGAACCAGACATGGAAACTCTTAAAATGAAATATGAAGTCCAATGCTATAGCGAGGGAAGCAAATGTTTCTGATTCTTAGCGGCTCGTAAAATTTCAGATTTTGATCAATGAACGATTGTGTAAAATTCTACAATGGTATGGTGTATCCTATATAGAGTTGGCAAGATGGACCCAACTCGTTAACATGACTCGATCAATTCGCTCGCAAAATTTCAATGGGTTAACCCGTTAGCAACCCATTAGTTAACAGGTGGTTTAGGGGTGAACCCATGAAATCCATAATCACTCATTAAAGAGTTATAAAAAAAATTCAATATTGAAAATCGGGAACTATAGTCTAGTAGTATTCCTCTTTGTTTAGAAGTGAAAGGTCTTAGGTTCGAATCTCGTGGATGGCGAATTCAATACCAAATTAGGCTGCTCATTGTGTGACTTAGCCGAACTTCTCCTATTCCTAGTGTAAAAATATTCACGTACTCAAAAAACAAAAAACTCCATTGGAGCCGCAAGGTCGGAGGAGACGGTTCAGGAAGTGAAGACGATGGAGAGTGAGAAGACGAAGACAACGGCGACAGCAAGGGCCATGGCCAGCACTTTGAACGACACGGCGTAGCTTCGCGCGACTCCTCTAACGCTGCCAGGGAATCGAAAGTTTGCCATTTCTTGGACTCGAAGTCTGACATTAAATCTCTTTTTTATTTTTTTTTTCAAATGTAGCGGATCGACGAGTGCGACTTGGCGTTGACGGTGGCATACTGCCACCCTTGATGCTCGAGTTCAGCCTTGCAATCTTTACTGTTGACAGGAACCCGGATGTCGCACTCGGGCGGAGACATGAAACCCTTCATGGCGGAGGGTTTGGAGTTGAGATGTGATCAAGCACTAGTGTATCTCATACACCGATGTATGTTAAAAAAACTCTAGTTCGTGATCATGGGACATCATTAAATACATATGTCTAGCCAGTCATAATCAAACATGCAAACCTTTCAGTTGGGGAAGCAAATGGTTCTACAGAAACAGATTTTGATCGAGTTTATATATGTTGATACAAGATAACAAACAAATGAGCCTTAATTCATTAATAACGACAAAAATGCATGCATGTAGGCTTTCCTAAACTCGATCTGTGGCAAATATGTTATAGCAATATATTATGAATTAACAGTTATTAATTAGCAACTTAAGCATGAAGAGAAGTCATATATTGATCACAGTTCAATCACACTCGAAAGCATGCTATATATATGTTTTTGTAATTAAAACACAACTGTCGTCCACTCATAGTATAAACGTGATCAAAACCCTAATAAAATCTTCTTAATTACTAGCTGGCTCACACAAAATATTCAACATTAAACTCAAATTCAAAGCAATCAAATTACTTGCGCCATCGCTGTAAAATGGACATATATGTACTTAATTAAGACACTAGTAATTAATTATTCCAGAAAGAAAAAGCACCAAAAACCGTAGTACTCTTGTTGTAATACTTAACCTAGCTAGGATTAATTAGTAGAGGCTACCTAGCATTGGTATTACGATCATGTCCCTCGTCCGCTCCATGGTGCGGATGATGCTGCCCGTTCGCAGTAGACTCCATGGCTACCCCGCCTAGAATAGGCCGATATGCGTTGAGCGCCGCCAGCACACCCAAGTGGCTGTCAGCGGCGCCATGACTCGTTGTACTTGATCCCAACCCCAATTGTTGGCCAGGCAATATAGCCATTGGAGAAGCGAAATTCATAAAATGTAGGCCGTGGCTGCCTCCAGCCACTGGCCCCCTATACATATTGCCGGCGTTGCCAATTGTCGGAATTGTCCACATGGGATTAATGGAATTAGTGTGCTCGTGATGAATACTCCCTTGGCTACTACTAGGGTTATTATTTGCCACCATCCAAAACGTCGCCGGAGTTGTATTTTGACTAGCCGGAATCGGGCCCGTACTAGCCGATAACAAATCTTGCTCCGGCCGAATCCGCTTTCTTGCCATGCTACTAGCCTCATCGAGAGTAACAGCCTGATGATGATCACCTAACTCTTGCTTGGCTTCCAACATTGCATTATTACTCACATTATTATTGCCAGAATGATTGAAATTCCACAACATCGACGACGGAGGAGAATTCTCAGACGACATTAACCCTGCACCGGGAAATAAAATCCTTCCGCGCTGCGCGTTCTCCTCCGTAACCAACTGCGAGGTGGAGGCAGCTGCTCCGAAGTTGTTGGAGTTGAAGTAATAATTACTTGCGTTAGTCCTCATGTAGTGCGACGGCGCCGACATGCTGGACCCGGAGCTCCTGAGCGAGATGTTAAGGGAGGTGAAGTTGGCGGGAATGGTGCCGGTTCCAGTGGCGGCGATGACAGAAGGTTCGGCCTGCTGGAGGAGCCACTCGATGGTCTCGCCGTCGGACTTGTGCCCTAGCTCCCGCGTGAGCTGGAAAACCCTAGCTGCGCACGTGGCAGGCATGCGGATGCGGCGGCCCCTCCCGTCCACTTTGGTGTGTCTATCTTTGGTGGATGTCCTCTTCGCAGGAGGCTTCTTGTTACTGGGTTGTTGTTCTTGGATAGACGAACCGGTTCGGTTGAGGTCTGAGCCGGGGTCGGCGACAGTAGAGCATGCAGCAGCTGGTTCTGGATCGTCATCGACTTGGTTGGTTTTGTCGATGAATTGTAGTGGAAAATTGGGCCTGCAGCGGATCCCATTATCTGCTTCCATGATCATATGGGGGGGACGATCGTTCACTCACTCACAATTTTTTAATTTTTTAAAAAAAAAATTTCCTTGGTTTCTCCTGGTACGAACAACTGTAGAGAGCTGACCCAGCAGCTCAATTTCTATCAATTTGTGGTGGCCTGGCCTGGCCTAGTGGGTCTCGCTCGTGTGGTGGACTGTGGAGCATGAAATTCTTTGCAGAAAGGGGAAAGTGGCAGCTCAGCAGTTGTTGAGTTGTTTCTCTCTCTCTTTTGTGACAGAGAGAGAAGATAACAGAAAAGAAAGGATAAGGGTCAAGACTCGAGGGAAGAGGCCAGGCAAGCTTTAAGCAACAAAAATAATGAGTGGGAATTATACGGTCGGCCTATGATCCATAATAAAAAGCTAAAATATATACACATAATAAAAAGCTCAAATTTTTCTCTTTGTTTTAAGTTGTTTTTTTTAAATTACCAGATTATTTCAGCTTTTCATTTGGATTCGTTATATTAAGGATTGGCCAAAAGAAAATATTTTAATAATCTAACAACCCTAATTATATTGAAGGATTTATCAAATAATCCAACAACTCCGTAATTTTTTTTAAGAATTTGAACCGTCTATATTTAAGTTAATCATTCATATGTTATCTTTGTAAAAAAATAGATTAGTCCACTAAGACACCAAAATGACTACTCATTTAATCCAGAGTTATCTATATCAAACAAAAAATTATCTTTAAGGAAATATTTATGTTGTGATAAAAAGATATTTATATGATCTTATTGATTGCGTGAAGCTCACAGATCATGTTTGTTCGCTCTTCCTTACAATTATATGATAAAATACTGTTTATTTATTGATCATGTTCTATATATGCATGAACTTGGTTGTAATTCTTGAAATATTACCGCTCTTTTTAAAAAAAAAACAAGGGTTTTGGCCATTGAAATTATTGCTTTCATTCATTAGGAGGACGAGGGTTTGTTGTTACTTTGGTTTGGACGTTTCTCATTTTTATTCGTTTGATATTTTTTACTACCAAAAAAATTAAAATTTGATGAGCAGTGTCGTTTTTATGGTGGTTGGACTGTTCCTTGATTCAGACTCCACGTGCGGAGCTCTTTTTCATTCAATCCATTAAGACAGTGGTGGCCGCAGGTGGGGACCCACTCTTCCAAGTCAAAAACCCTAACAGGGACTGATTGGTAATTTTCTATCATTTTTATATATGAAAAAGGAAAAAGATTATCAAGTGGCTCCAATCGCATTCATGTAATCATTGCAGTTTTGCCTTTGCACCTTTGCCCTTTACCTTTGGAATTAGGGTTCCCACTTCCCACCATTTTCTGCTACCTCCTCAAGGATCTTCATGGATAATAATTTACCCTAGTAAAGCTTGCATTAAAGTTCGAAATGTTACATTTATCAAACATACATAAAGGATTAATTAATATACGAGTTGTAAAAAAAACGGTGACTGTGTCAAACTGTTAATGAATGGGATAATGAATAATCAATTAACTTTATTTCAAACGACTAAATGCAGATGCTCATGATTCTTACATATATTATCTAAACATAATAGTCTCAATAATGCAACTTGAGATCTAAGAAGAAAATGCAATAAGAAATTAATATTTTTTTTAATAAGCCATTGAAATTGGAAAACTTTTCAATCCAACATTCTACCAACTATCTCCCCAACAATATGAATTTACAACTCATTACATTAGATTTCAAAGTATTAGGAAATTTTAAAGGATATGTAAAATAAGAGTATGAATAAATATGAGACTTAGTTAATTTAAGGTGAGACTTAAGACGCGTGCCTTCGTTTTGCCTGTAAACCGCCTCTGGACCTAAAGCTCTAAACTATATTGAAAAATCAGAGATATTTGATTTAGAAAAAAAAAATTGTAACAGATATTTTGGCTAAGACCCTACATTTTTGTGTGTCCTGTATCCAAGACATGTGAGCCACAATATTGTGCAAGATATGTGGTCCTCATCACTCAAGAACTATGATTTTGAAAGTTCAAATTCTAAAATTTGCTTTTTCTATAAAGTTTCCAAGGAACATAAGGCATCTATATGGTTTTGCATCGCTGCCAAGTAACAGTTATTATTAGCAGAATAAAGATAAAAATATAAGAGAAAGGGGAGGAGAATTCGAACACGGATATTCAAATGGAAGAGCGAATACTCTAAACTAATTGAGCTACAAGCTATTTGTAATAAATTTTTTTTTTTTTTTGAAAAAAAAGTATAAAAATGACATATTATATCTCAGAATATATATATATATATATATATATGTATGTATATCGAGGCTACTTAACTTTTGATGAATATTAGAGCCTAGCACATAAATTAATATCATCGTGTTCGTGGAGTAGATTAGTCTTTGGTCTCAATTTTTATTTTTAATGATTGAACTTTAGAACATTGTAGATCTCAACCGATGTGCTGAACAGACCTAACAGTCAATTAGTGTAACTTAAAAGGGAACAAAAAGAAAAAAGAAGAGAAATAGGAGGCAGGAACAATTACATTTCAACAACCAACAAACCTAGCTACCAGAGAGTAATCATACATATGTACGTAGAAACTAAATAAACCTTACATATAAATGGAATTAACAGAAGTTGGTATTCGATAATTACGATTAATTGAATTAAGCTATCAATCGATCAACGTTTGATTAACTTGTGCTAAACTAAACTTGAATACTAATACTATAATGAGATGCATATATGCCAGGTGTATTGAATATATGCCAGGTCATTAAAATTGCCACATCAGCAGTAGCTTAGGATATAAGCCATTGTATGTTGAACCGACTATATAGAATATTATTTCCTTGTATTAATTAGATAAGATTGGGTTGTAATAACTGTTTTGAGATCATCATAAATATATACTTCTTTCTTTTTCTCTAAGCTTCTCTATGTTCTTCAATTTTGCAATTCTTTCATGGAGGTTAAGAATCATGTCCTTAGTATTCCAAACTATTTACTTTTCTGCACCCAACTTAGTTAACTAATCAATTATATATTCCATTATATTAATTTATTTTCTTTATGATACAAAGCACGAGAAAATTTGAATATAACCCTCACACATCACGTGTTATAAAATGGATTTATCTCAAGTATATTTTTTTTCTCTTACCACATGCAACTTCAGGGTAAAAGCAAACATCATTGTAAAAAAAAAGAAAATTAAACATCAAAATGGTTGTGACAAATATAACACTGTCAATCTCTTTACATAAAAATAGAAAGAAGGTGAAAATTAGGGCTAGTCTTGGCCTCGGCTCGCAATATATATAAGAAATTGGACTTATTTTCGTGGAAGTATAAATTTTAGATGTAATTCTTATATTTGTCAAATACGGTTTAATACGTGCGAATAAATTCAAGTTTTTTGCATTTTTAATAAATTGCTTTTGCACATATGTCGTGAAAAAGGCTCAGTCATAGAGCTTAGAGCTTTGGAACCCATGCCGGTGGTATCCTCTCCATATCCTTTCAAACTACTAGTTCTAATATTATCATTAGAAAACTTATAGTTGTTCTCGTACGTAGTGCTCTGATTTCTACCACCAATACTACTCCCTAGACCTCCATGCACCTCCTTCCCCTAACTAGTTGTGCGGGTCTAAGCACCGTCATCTTCTAGTTTTGGACTCAGGCCACCACAACTATGCCTTTGCTGCTGCTGTCTTTCATGAGGTACTTGGGGACTTTGTGCAAAGTGGTGAAAGGGTAGGGTTTAAGTAGTTTGAAAAGGGCGTATTGAAGGAGAGAAGAAGGGGAGAAAGAGGAAGAGGAAGGCACATACTTATAGTTGATGAATAAGGGTTTGCTCAACGGACCACTCCGTCAGGTATGACAAGAAAAATGTCAAGCAAATGTTGTGTTGGTGGATATTTATTACACGTCACTATGAGATTTTGACCACTGACAATAGACTTAGCCAACAAATACTATTATCGAGCAAAGCCTAACTAGCTGATAAATACTATATATTCGTTGGGCAAACTGTTTGATATTGCGCACCATTTTTTCCCTCTTCACGCCAAGATGTTACCTGACGAATTATGACTTGCCCTGCAATTGCGTTCCGTCGTGTAAAGGTTTTGAGTAAATCATAAACGTTGACCATTTTTAACTTACCAATAAAAATATGTTGGATAAACGACGAAATTTTGTTTGTCGGACAAAATTTTGTAGAACAAGCTCTATTTTCTGGTAGTGGTAATTGAAAAAAACCGTAGGAATTAATACTTTCAGAAAAAGGGCCATTATGCTAAAAAAATATGGCCCTCATGTGGTGTCGTGGGTTCTATCTCTCCAACATCACAACATTGAAGCCACACCGTTGAAGGGATTAATACTTGATGATGATTGCCTAAGAAATCACGTGCCTTGCTACCTGGCTATCATATTCTTGCCGGTGACGAAGATGGCTTACCCTCCACATTGGTTAGCTAATAAGACTTAATCATATAAACAAATTTGTCGGAATGCTGGTGGTTGGCCGAGCTATAAATAAATCATTTTCGTCCTATTTAGGTGAAGCCAGTCCCTCTTTTTTCAAAAATCATAAGTCAATTCATATCCAAACATATTTGTAAGCACCGTGGATTTAATTATCGCATGGTACTCAAATTCTTGGTAAAAAAGAAAGACTTTGGTGTTAAAAAAAAAAATTCAAGTGTATGGCCTTTTGTGTTGTCCAAATGGGCATGCTAGGTACCATCAATTGTTTACGCATGAGCCATTTGTTAATGAAAAACTGTTAATCATTAATTAGACAATTGATTCTCACAAATTGTATAATACACTAACGGGCTTTTAATCTATTGTCATTTAATATCAGAAGAAGTTTCAGATGCAGATTTCTATTTAGTTTGAGAAAACATATCATGTGTATACACCCAAAGTGATTCGTATGTAGAATGGTGTAGATAAGAGGCAGATTCACTTTGGACAAGGCGGGTCAGCTAACCCGCCCCCAAACTCAAAAATTCTCTATGGAAGAACTGGGTGTTGCCCTTGAAAATCTGAGATGGGCTTGAAAGCTTCCCTCCAACTGGTCGATGAATTGCTTTTATGGGCACTGTGCAAGGTAGTTGCTAGCCTCATGCCTTTGTTGCTTTGCTATGAGTATCTTTTGATAGGCTCATTGGGCATATGTTGGCACATGTCGGCATACTCGCTTAAAAGCTATTGATATCAGTCGATGTGCTTGTTTGGAAGGTGATTTGGTATCTGTTGACATGCATGTAATATGACTTGGCAAATGACCTGAGGCCTACCAAGGTTCAATAAAATGACAATTTCCATGCTATACCGTCCAAATTTTTTTTCCATCCTCCCCCCTCTCAAAATAAGATTTCTTGCCCCCCCTCTCTTCTCAAAATAAGATTTCTTGAGTCCGCCTTTGGTGTAGATAAGATTTCCTGAGTCCGCTACGGGTGTAGATATGACATGTCCGTATGTAAAGTGATATAAAAAATATATTTAAACAATGACCTACATAGCATGCATAGATAAATTCGTTTCTATGATTAGAAGAATACCAGCCAGAAAGATAGGGAATGACAGTTGTGCATGCACAATATTAATCCAAAATAAAATGAAGGGAAAGAATGGAGTACTGAATGACAGGCTATTGGGATCATATAATTAATCATGAGAGTACTATTTTAAGCAGCTTAACCAACTTGAAGAATCCAATAAGCACTTTTCCGTACTATGCACAAAAAGCAATGCATCGGCGCATATTTGTGGGTCATTCCAGACCTATTGCTTGCGGTGACCTTACCTAATTTTGGTAGCTAGCTGTGACGGGTCTCCTCCGTCTGATATCCTTTCCATCTTAGTACTGCTTTCATAATTTATGGTCTTTGTCAACAGAAGAGGACAGCTGCTTCAACTCTTCACCGTTCAATTTTCTTTACGTACTACATACTATCTGCCATGGTAGACTATGTCGTGCATGCACATGGATCTTGACCGTTCATGCTCATGAGTTATGAGTCTTACACTTACGTCGACTTAAAAGTATGTTGACATGCCTATACATAATTTCATATACAAGTCAAGTCAACTTAAAATAAGCAAGTTTGAAAATCGCATAGGATGCTTTGACAAAAGAGGCTAGTGTGTAATTGAACTTTTGCTAGTGAAAAGCAATAGATCAGTAGAATTTGCGGTTTCATAGACAATATTGTCTCCTTTGTCAAAGCAGTGGTTGCTGCGGTGTCCAATTCAAAGGCAAAAAGTAATCAGGGTTGGGGGTAAACATGGTTCGTCCAAAACAAGCAACCATGCAAACAATTCCTACTCAGTAAGAGTTTAAGAATACTCACCTATGTACTTATGATTTCAACTTAGATTACTCTATCTGCCAAACCTTCTGAATATGTATCTTACATTTGAACTGAGTTATTTATAGTTAAATGATTTTTTTTTTCAGTTGTTCGGAGCCAATTAAGAGATTGATCTAATTGAACTTCACGCTCCAAACTTTTGATAATTCAATCAATCTTTCTTGGGCAAGAATGATATCTCGATCGAGTTAGAATACTCATCTTTGTACTCATGATTTCAGGTTCAATTTCTCTCTTTCTCTTATTATTTAAAGGAAAAAGCCCATATAATTAGAGTTTGTATATGACTATAGATTTTGCCTGTTGAACATGGGATACATGGGAAGTGTTGATATGTTTGCTTGCATGGTGCAATAAATAATAAATAAAACCGTCTCCGTCATGAGAAATTAAGGATTGACCATGCTAAAACTAAAGAAACCATGTCACGATCCACAGCTACGCCTATGTCGGTAAAAGTATATCCGTGCACGACTGAGGTATGGGTCCAATAATTGTTTATTTACATGCCCATTAAACTCATATATTCCATATTCTTCTAGCCTTTGGGCGTTTCACATTATAATTTGAAATATGTCCCAGTATCGAACTCGTCAGCTAGTTATAAGTGGAAAAAAATATTACGTAAATGCGTGCAAATCCTCGATGACCTTAGTTTGGAATCACATTTGCTACAAAATTAGCATCTTGCAGAACATATTACCGAAACAACATTTAATTACTCTTACTCTTGTTTTGGAAATTGATGTCTTTGTACGCGCCAAGATATAATCTATGTATTAATGTTGAGAATTAAACCCTTAAGCATTAACACTGTGATTATATATGCTACTAATTCACATTAATTCAGTCGTAAAAGCACACACATTGACATTACAAACTTACCGAAAGAGAAATAGGCACAATTACAACAGTCAGTTGCACGGATGGAATAGTTAGTAGGAGTGGGCCTCCATAGTCCAGCTCAGTCAATAGAATGTCATTCTCAAGAGAGACTTGTGTGGCACAAGCAGTGGCGTCCTTTACATATAATACAAAAGTATTTGTGTTATTTTTTCAAATGTTCTTAAGTTATTGGCATGCCACTACTGCGATGTACTTGTGCAATACACGTGATCATCTCCCTTGACTACATCGACCGATGAATGATAGGCCAATAGTCCACTGCTAATGTATCCAACATCGTATTGTATCTAATTAGCAACATGCTCGTTCAGAAGGTGGGGAATACTTTTTGGCTGAGTAGGTGTAAAGTTTTATCCAAAAAGTCGTAGTGATTTTTTTTTTGGTCAGATCTCAGTTGTAAAGTTTGACTTTCCTCGATAAGTTTTTCTCCAAATCATATCTACGTTGAATGTGTTTTGTGAATAAACGATGTTATCTACATTAAAGGTAGACTTAGTCTTATAATGAGCTAGCAAAAAAATGGTTCAAATTCATCTTTAGCGAGAATTAAACATAAAAATTTTCATTTACAGGTGAAGAAAAATGTAAATGACACTAGACTGTAATACTAACTCACCAAGCTAAAGCTACCGACCAAAATTTGTAAATTTGACACACATCCCCCTTTCTTTCATCTGTGGCTGGTGGGAAATGAGCTTCGTTTATTAATTGCTTCAAAAAACAATTGGACGAAGCTAACGATAAGATGTTTTATTAGTAAGAACAATTAAGTTCAAGAGCTGTCAGATGAGTACATTATTTTCAATGATTAATATTTTGATATGGAGATAATTCATATAGAACGTAAATAATTTTAAATCATATGACCACCACACAAAACCACAAGAATCAAGAGTTCAATGATAAATTTATCACAAAAACGACAGACATGACAAACCCACGCCGATGCCTCGCATGAATGTAGTTCACTTCTTGATTATTCACACAATGTAATGCAAAACTTAAGATAATAAATCGTCATATTTTATTATATCATTGTCATACTTATCGTATCTAGATTCTAAGTTTTTGCAATGATGTGATGTGAATTGGGCAATTTGACAACCAATAATTTCAACAAATTAGTCATCATCTCTAAAGTACGAAAACAAAATACAGCCATATTGTACGTGTTCTTGGGCCCCACTCAGTTCATAATTCAAACCAGTCGCCTGCCACGTGATTGATTTGGTATAATTTGTTATCTATCACCTTATATTTTTGGTACAATATTTTATAATGTTAGTACGAGAATTATTATTAAACATTGAGATAGCAGAGAATTTATGGAGACTCTCCTTAGCATTTCTCATTTGCCAATGTGAAAATCACAGTACTTGGGTTTTTCTCTTATCTTGACTCTTGAGAAAAATTTGGATCACACAACCGACTGCGCAATCATATGTAGATAATTGCGAGCACCGTATCAATAATTATGTAATTAAAGTATTGATCTTATCAACAGTATGAAAAATATGTTATAATCATTGATGTATCAATCTTGAATTGTCATAACAGCTAACTATGTATTCATATCAACTTTGTTGAATTGTCGAGTAATTAATTATATATTCATATTAATTTTGTTGACAAATTTATTGACTTTACATGATCAAAGTATCCATCAATAATCGAAACTACATATTAAAAAAGTCTTCTTTGTAAACTAAAAGCGGATGAAAAGACAATTTAGTAATTTACACAAAACAAAATCATGAACAGTCAAATAAATTCACACAAAATAAATTTTAGTTTTCTTTTGGAAAGTCATACCCAAAAGTGATCCTAGCATCCTCTAATCAAAAAAATAAAAAGGAAAACTTCTCTATTCAATTACACGTATTTTTTTTCTCTCTCTTTCCTTCCCATTTAAAAACAAAAACAAAAAATAATTCCACACACAAAAATGAGGCGTTTGTTTGCAAATATGAACGATCTAAAAGCTATAGTTTGTGCAAATAAGATGCCAAGCCCAGCCCAACATCAATTTTGCAAGCCATCCGTACTTTTCTAATTTGAACTTGAGCGAGTCTCTCAAGTTATAGTCTGCACACTCTGGACACTCTGGTGCAAATTCGAACATCAGCGATTTCTCTTCCCCTTAACATTTAACAATTTAACTCACTAACGCAAATAAACTGCACGAGAAGAATTTGCGTCTGAACTTTTTGTGGATCGGGAGAAAACTAGAATTCATAGAAGTCGAAAAGGGCAAAGATAACAAACTACAGAACCCATGCCTCTTCCAAAAAAACCCAGCTTTTCGTAGCTTAGAGTTTCACCTTATCTTTAAAAAGTAAATTACTGCTGATATGAACACACAATACATCTCAGGCAACAGAACCAAAAAGATTCCAGTCATTGACTCTGAAGCTAGAGACGGCGAGTTTAGAGACCTCGGCCACTGGCATATGCCCGGATTGTACTGCAGGAACAGCAAAACCAGCCCCCACAGTGTTTGCAGTTTCGCTCAAAGGACTGCAACCAAAACAACATAATCACATCAATGTCATATAATGCAAAAGTTTATCATGCACATTAGACAACATTAGCATGCATGTATACTCTTTCTGAACCGAATGAACTCAACCACAGTGGATTTAAATCCTTTCTGCAGCAACCGTATTCTTTTTTACCATCTTATATGATAAGGTAAGATAAAAGGAGAGAAACCGTGCACTGATATTAATGGAGGGGTCCGTACCCCTTAGATAGATCCCCGCACTCCTAAGGTAGTGCTAGAACTACTACTACCTTAAAAGAAAACACAGAGGAGACTCATGGGGAGGGACCTGTATTTCTTAAGGTGTTTAAGGGATTAACAAAGCGGGATGTATTGCGACATAAGCTAAGTTTAGGACCCTCCTAGTCATCCTGTAGTGCTAATTATTCTCTTTTTAGTTGCCTAATGTTTAAGAAATCAGGCAGCCGATGAAAGGATATTGCAAATTACGTGTAACGGTGTAAGAAGGCATACACCACATCCTACTTCGTATGGCCCGATCAGGAAGTCAAGATCTTTGATCACATAATTCATGACTATCTTGTTTACAAGAGATAAGTTCCTATTGCATCCACATAGAATTTTTGCGGCAACTTACTTTATATGAACGGGCTCATATGCAGTAATCAGCACATCTGTATTAACTTCCTTAAGGCGCAAATTTGCTACATAGACCTGCACGATTCCAAGCAATAAACCCCAGTTAGCATACTTGCCGAAGTGAATCAGGAGTAGCACCCTGAAACAGTTTAGAACACCATACAACAAAACAAACATACCCTCACAATATTTTGCGCTTCCCTTCCTTGCCGCCCTTTCGAAATTGCCTACATTCAAGAACGGAAAACAAGAAATATATGACCCAAAACGAATGGCAAGAATCAAAAGTGAAAACCAGCAAGCCACGAATAACACGAAATTCAAACTGCACATACCATTTGGCCAACAGCAGTCGTAACAACAGCAGGTGTGTTTCTATAACACAATCTGGGGGCCTCAATTACGCCAGACTGCTCGATCACCTGACGGCAATTGCGAAAATAAAACGTTAAAACACAACTGCAAAACGGATCAATTAGCTGCAAAGGTTTACGGTTCAGGGTTTAGGGTTTTACCATGCTCCTGTCAGCATCTTGCTCAGTGGCAAGGTCCTGAAGAAACCAGTTGGCGCTTCCATTGTCGCCGACTTCATGCTTCAATTCCAAAAGCTCAAAGATCAAGCTTTCGTCCCGGGCAGGGTCCACAAAAGCCTCCTTCAAAAACCCACCAAAAAAATTAAAATAAAAAACATGAAATTAAATAAAAGAAGCTAAATTTGAAAAGTGGTCAAACCAATTAGCAATATTAGCGAACCTGGTGATCGGGAACTTGCCGAATGTTGCTCACATCCTACAAATTTGACAGAAAGCAAGAAAAAAGATGCAAATTTTGGAATAAAATTACAAAAACAAACACAAAAATAATTAAAATATATACAAAAACTGACCTCGAATCTGAGAGGGAAGGTGCTAGTGATGGCGCCGCCGAACAAGGGGCGCTCGGAGTAGATATCTTGGGACATTTCGTTCGGCGATGGGAAACACGGAGGCAAGCGGCGTCGTTTTGTTACTTGAGAATCGGAAAACAGAGTAATCTCTGAAATTAATTCGAGAAAATAAAACTGGAAACAGAACGAAAAGAACAGAAAGCACAGAATTCAAAGTGAGCGATTAGAAGTTTTGGAAGGAATCGTGGAATCTCGTACCTCTGAGAAGCAGAAGCTTCTGCTTTCTTTCTGTGGAAGCTTCTGAAAGTTCGAATTCTGCTGTCTGCTGATTTTCGTGTGTATTTATAGAGTACAGTTGCTTGAACTTCACGACGACTTAGTTCTCACGCACGCCCGAAACTAGGAAGAAGAAGAAGGAGAGTTATATTTAGAGTAAATTTAAATTATACCTATACGCTCTCAATTTTAATCAATTTAGAGTACTTGGATCTAACGAAGGACATGACACAGGACCGAATACAATGACGTTCTAAGATTCATATAGCCGATCCCACTCAGTGACTTGGATTTTCCAAGTCTCCAACCGAGAAGTTTTCCTCACTCGCGAAATTAAGAGAACACTACCTCAACCTCCATGCTCCACTCACAAAGCTTCAACATACAAGCTTCAACAAAAGAAAATTCAAAGAACTTAGCGAAGAAGGCTTTGGTGTATTTAACACAATACGTTGAAACGAAGGAAAGCTTATTTATTGATATCCCCGATAAGTTATAAATATGTACATATACATGAGTCAAAATAAACAAACAAGAGGGAGCATTCACAAAGGTTGCTTAGGAGAAGTCTCAGCAGTCGGTAGAGCCCCAGAAAGAGAATGCATCGGAGGGGGATCATTCGGAACCTCAGTACTGGACAGAACCCTAGAAGGAGGAGGCATCAGAGGTTGATCATTTGGAGCTTCATTACGCGGTACAGCCCCAGAAGACGAAGGCAATAAATGCCTTTGGAACAAACCCACAAATCTCTGATGATCAAGTAAAACCTGACCATCAGATTCCTTCATCTGGTCAAGCTTCCTCTTCATGTTTGTAGCATAGTCATGTGCGAGCCGGTGCAACTGTTTATTCTTATGCTTGAGCCCTCTAATCTCCTGTTTGAGACTCATCACTTCAGCCGCCAATGATTCAACTTGGTGGGTTCGAGCAAATAGGCGTTGGGCCATATTAGACACAGAACCTGCACACTGAACACTGAGAGCCAGAGAATCCTTAACAGCTAACTCATCAGACAATTTGGAAAGTAGTCTGTTATCTTTGGGAGTGAGAAGGTTCCTGGCCACCACCGCAGCGGTCATATCATTCTTCATCACGGAATCCCCAACGGTAAGAGGACCAGTAGGGGAGACGAAGGATGGGCGCCATATGTTATCTGGAGAAGGCGGGGCTGCCTCTTCAACAAGGTTTAAGTCAAAACGACGATCGGATGGGCCAGACATTTTCAAAGGTTTTCAAGAGAGAAGAGGTGGGACAAATCAAGATCTTAGAAGTGCAAAAATGGAGCTTCTACTGGTGGAGATTCAAGTGTGCTTTGGAACTTAATGCCAGCCCCTATAAAAATCTGCACTCGACGGAGCTTCAGAAATCGAAGAGGCGCCTGCTCAGAAATCGAAGAGGCGTTTGCTTTCTCAAAAGTTGGGCTGTTCAGAGACCACGAGGGTCGATCTCAGAAATCGAAGAGGTGTTTGCTTTCTCAAAAGCTGGGCTGCTCAAAGACCACGAAGGCCGATCTCAGAAATCGAAGAGGCGCTTGCTTTCTCAAAAACTTGGCTGCTCAGAGACCACTATGGCCGATCTTAGAAATCGAAGAGGCACCTACTTTTCCAGCCTTGTCAGCACCTGTCACACGCACACTCAGCTTTGCGGAAATTATGGGCATGCTGTCGAAGACTTCTGGTGAAGTAGAAAGCACATGAATCTTACTGTTCAATCACCCACTTCCCACACGCAACAGTAGCTCATGGGTACCATAGATAACTTTGCCAAAGTTAAGACACGTGAAGCTTGCAGCTACCACTACATCGCTCTGACCAAGAAGGGTAAAAGAATAGCAAAGAAACAACACTAACAAAGTTTAGACACATAAATTTTGAAGGTCTAGCTACCATATTATTACCGACAATGGTAAAGGAACAGTACCACTGCTGGATAATTGGAAAGTCCATGTGTGTCAACCTTTGTGCTTCGTGGCAAGGTAGACTAGCAAACATGCCCAACCTTTACTCACATTCGAGAAAACACTCCCAACAAGATTGCTTGTTCCAAAATCTAAGAGGCACCGTCCTCCGAATCTCGAGAGTCAGACTCCCAACATGACTACTTTCTCAAAAATCGAAGAGAGGGTAAAGGAACAGTATCATCGGGATAATTGGAAAGTCCCTGTGTGTCAACCTCTGTGCTTCGTGGCAAGGTAGACTAGCAAACATACCCAACCTTTACTCACATTCGAGAAAACACTCCTAACAAGATTGTTTGCTCCAAAATCGAAGAAGCACCGCCCTCCGAATCTCGAGAGCCAGACTCCCAACATGATTACTTTCTCAAAAATCGAAGAGACACCGCTCTCCGAATCTCGAGAGCCAGACCCCCAGCATGATTGCTTTCTCAAAAATCGAAGAGACATCGTTCTCCGAATCTCGAGAGCCAGATCCCCGATAGGATTGCTTGTTCGAAAACCGAAGAGGCACCACTTCCCCAACTTCAAGAGCCGGATCTCCTTGGATAAAGCTTGTCTGTAATCTTCACAAGCAACATCAGCTTTCCAGATACCACAGACCATTTTTTCAAAGTGCTCTGACAGAGTTAAAACATGTGAAGCTGGCAGCTATCACTACCGTGCTATGACCAAGTAGGGTAAAGGAATAGCATTACTACTTGTTGTTAGGGAGACTCCTATATATGTCGACCTCCATCCCCAACGGACTGGCAGACCTGCAAAAATGCTCAACCCTTCCTCATATCTGAGAGGGCACTCCCAACGAAGCCTTTCGAAATATTCAGGTTTCTTTCCCCCCGATAATACCTCTGCAAACAAGCTATACTAGAGCAAGAATATCTCATATCATCAGGGTTAAAAGCAAGAGTATCCCATATCATGCTTTTTCCCTATCTTTTCATTTGGCTTTGTTCTTACCTGCAAGACAAGGAGAAAGAGAATAATCAGTCAGCACTTGGAATCAAGCTTCTAACCAGGAACTGACTGCCTGGAACCCCTTACCTGATTACTTACATGGCATTGCTCTCGAGTACTCATCTTCAACATCTTATGCTTCCAGGGAAGATACCGCATCTGCCTGAGGAACAGATAGGGCAAGTGAGAAGGATACAAGGAAGCATGTGGAGACAAGCGTAACAGCACACGTGCAGATACATCCACTACTCTGTCAAAAGCAAAAGTATCCCATATCAGCAGGGTCGAACGTACTCTAGATTTGATGGACTTGTTTTGACCCTCAAATTCTTCAGTCGGCCTTATATTCTGAAGGAAACCAGAAAACCCTCCAGCTCAGTTCAAGAATAAGCCTGTGGAAAGTTACTTCTTCAAAAGCAAAAATATCCCATATTATCTCTTCTCATTTTTCTTCTCTTTATCCTTCATGCTGCCTGCAAGATAGGGAGAATGTGAACAATCAGCCGGAGCTCTGATTGCTTACCTTGTCTGTCACCTCTTTCAGCAGATCTCCTAGCTCGACGACTTGGGAGACTCCTACTACATGGTTTGTATCGCACTTGACCAAGCCTGAAACTACAAGTAAGCTTCAAGTGAAATTGATACATTACCTTGTGCATCTCCACCAGTTAAAGATACCACCCCTGGATGGAGGAAGAGTACTTCCAGAGAAGATGCCACATCTACCTATGAGACATATAAGGCAAGTCAAGACGATACCACACTCCGATACTTAGAAGTTTCGTGATTACGAGATCATTATCCCACAATATTTTCTAATGTCATTTGTACTAAATCATTCACTTGTACTCACTAAAGGAGAGCTTGAACCTATGTACTTGTGTAAACCCTTCACAATTAATGAGAACTCATCTATTTCGTGGACGTAGCCAATCTGGGTGAACCACGTACATCTTATGTTTGTTTTCCTATCTCTATCCATTTATATACTTATTCACACTAATGATCGGAGCAATCTAGCGAAGATCACAAAAAACGACCGTTTTCGCTACCTAGGATCTATCTTGCAAGAGAACGGAGAATTAGATGGAGATCTCAACCATAGAATACAAGCTGGATGGATGAAGTGTAAGAGTGCATCCGACGTGTTGTGTGACCGTCGTAGGCCACTGAAGCTCAAGGGAAAATTTTATAGGACGACAATAAGGCCAGCGATGTTGTATGGCACAGAATGTTGGGCGGTGAAGCATCAACACGTACACAAAATGGGTGTAGCGGAGATGAGGATGCTTCGTGGGATGTGTGGGCACACAAGAAAGGATAAGATTGAGAATAAGGATATCCGAGGTAAAGTAGGAGTAGCCGAAATTGAAGGAAAGATGAGAGAAAATCGGTTCCAGTGATTTGGACATGTGCAAAGAAGGCCTACTGACGCTCCGGTTCGAAGATGTGACTACGGGACAGAGGTTTAGGGCCGAAGGGGTAGAGGAAGACCTAGGAAAACTTTGGAAGAGACTCTAAGAAAAGACTTAGAGTACTTGGATTTAACGGAGGACATGACACAAAACCGAGCGCAATGGCGTTCTAGGATTCATATAGCCGACCCCACTTAGTGGGAAAATGCTTTGTTGTTGTTGTTGTTGTTGTAGAGTAATAATCCTCAACTAAAAATTCATTACCATTGATTCCTCAACTGATTTCGTCAACTTCGTCAGAATTGCTCCAATTGAGTTAAAGTTACTATTTCTCAAATTGGATTAAAGTTGAAGGACCAATAGTAATTGATTTTTAGTTGAAGGATCATAACTGTACGTTTTGATGAGTTGAGAGATCAATGATAATTGATTTTTAGTTGATGAACCATTGCTCTAATTGAGTTAAAGATAAGGGAGTATTGCTACAATTTACTCATATATTTAACTGCTAATTTTCAGTGGGCTTAGACCCAATAACGAGGCCCAAAATTGGAGACAGGTGGCAGGAGGCCCAAAACTATTTATTTTCAACGGGCACAGGCCCAACTTAAAGGCAGGAGGCCGAAGAAGCCTAGGCTTTCAGTTTCATAGACGCGCCGAAAATATTAGACCAAAACGAAACGTGCAGAAAAAAACCCACCAACGAACGCAACGGCGAAACGTTTCGTCGTAACGAGAAACGTACCGAACGAAACGAAAACCAAAACCAAAAGCAAAATCAAATGGCCTCCCACACAAGGCACTCCTGCTTGCTTTTGCTTCTCCTTCTCTCCAACCCTTCAATTCTTTAATTATTGTTAATTAATTTAATTTATCAATAATCTTTATAAACTTTTAAATCCGCCAATCAATTGAATATTATTTCAAGTATTTTCAACGCCACTGTCACGCGGCAAATCAAATCAAAGCCTCCAATCACCGCCGGTCTCCTCGCTCCCTCGGCTTCCGTCGAAGCAAAAGAAGACGCAGAGCTCCTCCGTTTGTGGCGGCGATACCGAAATCGGTGTTTGAGGCGTTGCGTTTAGGATATCGGAAATAGAATCCGATGAGTAACCAGAAGAAGAGGAATTTTCAGATAGAGGCGTTCAAGCACAGGGTGGTTGTGGATCCGAAGTACGCAGACAAGACGTGGAAGGTTCTGGAGCACGCAATCCGCGAGATTTACAATCACAATGCCAGTGGCCTCAGCTTCGAAGAGCTTTACAGGTTCGCTCGCTCCCTCACGCTCCTCTTAATTTCATGTATTTGTGTTTGCTTTTTTGAATTGCTTTGATTTGTTTGGAGAATTAGATTTTATTGATTTTTGTTGATTTAAATTTGCTAAATTCACTTTCATCGTTTTCGTTTCGATGCTTTCGATCCAGGCATAGATTGAGTATTTGTGAAGGAAGAGCTAAAAATATGTTTGAATGAAATGAGAATAACCTTGCTGTAGAAAGCACTTGTTTAAATAAACAGTTATGCTACAAGTGCTTTTATTACAATAACGTCAAAAAACTTATCAAATTTAAGTGCTTTCTGGAGAAGCACTTTCACCTGCTGAAGCAGTCCAAACACGCCTAAATGCGAATTGATATGCAATTGAGAAGAAGTGCTTTAGGATTTTATGTGATTTTGCTTCTTATTAGGAAAACGAGAATTGATATTCATGTTGCTAAACTATGTTGTTTTATGGATTCAGAAATGCCTACAATATGGTGCTCCACAAATTTGGCGAGAAGCTTTACTCGGGACTGGTTGCAACCATGACTTCTCATCTCAAAGAGATATCTAAATCGATTGAATCTGCTCAGGGTGGAATGTTTCTTGAAGAAATGAATAAGAAATGGACTGAACACAACAAGGCGTTGCAGATGATTCGAGACATTCTGATGTACATGGACAGGACTTACATTCCGAGCACTCAGAAAACCCCAGTTCACGAGCTTGGGCTCAACCTTTGGAGAGACAATACTGTCCGCTCTAGCAAGATTCAGATGAGGCTTCTTAACACACTTCTTGAACTAGTGCTCAGAGAACGAACCGGTAATGTTATCAACCGGGGTTTGATGAGGAATATAATTAAGATGCTTATGGATTTAGGTCCTTCAGTTTACCGGGATGACTTTGAGAATCATTTTCTTGAGGTTTCAGCTGAATTTTACAAGGGCGAGTCTCAAAAATTTATCGAGTGCTGCGATTGTGGGGATTATCTGCAGCAGGCTGAGAGGCGCCTGAATGAGGAACTGGAAAGGGTGACACATTACTTGGATGCCAAGAGTGAAGCCAAGATAACAAATGTGGTGGAGAAGGAGATGATTGCAAACCACATGCTGAGATTAGTCCACATGGAGAATTCAGGTTTGGTGAACATGCTTCTTGATGATAAGTATGAAGACCTTGGAAGAATGTACAACTTGTTCCGTCGGGTTGCCAACGGTCTCCCAACAATACGAGAAGTGATGACTTCTCACATCAGGGAAACTGGTAAACAGCTGGTTACCGATCCAGAAAGGTTGAAGGATCCAGTGGAGTTTGTCCAGAGGCTCTTGGATGAGAAAGATAAGTATGACAGCATTATTAGACTGTCTTTTAACAATGACAAGACATTCCTAAATGCTTTGAATTCCTCTTTCGAGTACTTCATTAATCTCAACAATCGTTCGCCTGAGTTCATTTCGCTGTTTGTTGATGACAAACTCCGCAAAAGTTTGAAGGGGGTCAGTGAGGAGGATGTAGAAATTATTCTCGACAAGGTGATGATGTTGTTCCGTTACTTGCAGGAGAAAGACGTATTCGAGAAGTACTATAAACAGCATTTGGCAAAGCGGCTTTTGTCTGGTAAAACTGTCTCCGACGATGCAGAGAGAAGTTTGATAGTTAAGCTCAAGACCGAATGCGGATACCAGTTTACTTCAAAATTAGAGGGCATGTTTACAGATATGAAAACCTCCCAGGATACAATGCAAGGGTTTTATGCAAGTCATTCCGAGCTAGAGGATGGCCCTACATTGACCGTCCAGGTTCTGACGACAGGGTCCTGGCCCACTCAACCTAATGTGACATGCAACCTTCCGTTAGAAATGTCGGAACTCTGCGAGAAGTTCCGTTCGTATTACCTCGGGACACATACAGGCCGGAGATTGTCCTGGCAGACAAACATGGGCACAGCAGATATAAAGGCTACCTTCGGGAAAGGCCAGAGGCATGAGTTGAACGTCTCCACTTACCAAATGTGTGTCCTAATGCTGTTTAATAATGCTGATCGACTGAACTATAAGGAGATTGAGCAGGCCGCGGAGATTCCCGCCTTAGATTTGAAGAGATGTCTGCAATCCATGGCTTGTGTGAAGGGAAAGAATGTTCTACGGAAAGAGCCTATGAGTAAAGACATTGGCGAGGACGATGCTTTCTTTGTTAACGACAAGTTCACAAGTAAGTTGTATAAGGTGAAGATAGGCACGGTGGTTGCGCAGAAGGAATCAGAACCCGAAAAACAAGAGACTCGTCAGAGAGTGGAGGAGGACAGGAAGCCCCAGATCGAAGCTGCGATAGTGAGAATCATGAAATCCAGGAGGACTCTGGATCATAACAACGTAATATCCGAGGTCACAAAGCAGTTGCAATCTCGATTCCTGGCCAACCCAACGGAGATTAAGAAGCGGATTGAGTCCCTTATCGAGCGGGAGTTTTTGGAACGCGACAATGTAGACAGAAAATTGTATCGGTATCTTGCCTAACGAAATCGTTTATTTGTTGTCTTAGCATTTACAACTGGAAATTGTACCTCGGCCAGGTGATTGTAATGTTGTTCTGATCTCTGTAAGCTCCATTGATTTTCAATGAATATCCATTTCTTTTCCACTTGAAACATTCGCTGTTGAGCTGATCGGATGACATTTTCCGTTCCACCAATGACATCATTACTTCAATTAACCCAAAAGTGGGATTACATTAACATAATTACCGGCGGAGGCAACAACATTAGCAAGAAAATTTCCTTCCAGTTATTCAACGGATCATTCAATAGAAGGGGACTCCGTCACAAGTTCACCGGCTAACACCATGTCGAGGGGCTTACATAACCCGAGTTTGATCTTGATGCTTCCATAGCGCATGTCCAAATGAGCGTCGACACTACTACCACACTACTTCAACACGGGTTGGGTTTGGCACCGTGGCCCTGGCAGCTTTGGACTTGAGAGTGGCAATCTTTGAGCCATCAAACAAAAACCTCCTTGTTGAAGTACAATTGTCCATAGCGACTTCCACAACCTGTGTAGGAAATCTAGTGTTGGGTAGAAAGAAGCCACGGCACCAAAATCGGGATCTGGAGGAAGCAGCACTCGATGATGATCACCATTACTAGTACTACTGGCCAAGCCGAGGGCAGTTGCAGCCCAGGTTTTAATAAATGTGCTGCCCATACATACATCGGCGGCCTCATGTGACATGCTGACTCCGATTGCCAATCCACCACATTCAAGGAAGTTGGCCTGGACAAGTAGAAGATGGCCTGTCATTGCTTGTCTGGATGTAATATCAGCTGGAATCATTTGCTCTAGCATCCCAAGATCATCTGGTTTGTCCATAATTTTCGACACGGGACGGTTGACTTGAGCTTCAAGAAATGCAGCCCAGAGGTCGTCACAACAGATGGAATCGTCATATTGAATTGTTCCTGCAAAGGGATATAAGTGAGTGAGGGATAAGATAAAGATGTCTTTAGAATGCTGGATCTGTTGGTGCTGCTAATAGAGCTGCAGGCAGGATAGAAGAGCAGCAGCGAGATATAAGATTCAGAAAATAGCTGATATAAAACAGAGAGCCTTCTAATTTTGAGGTGGAGAGGAGTCGGAGACAATGGTCTAATATTTTTCACTCCCGAATCCAAGACTTAACATCTGAAGTCCGAACTCATCATCTTGCTGTAACCAGCAGCTGCATCTGCAGCTTCTTAAAAAACAGACAACAAATGCAACGCTTGAAATTATATAGGATAAAACTTTGAGTCCTTTACGTAAGAAAATTCCCCACAACAACAATGGGACTGAAATTGTGAATTCAATTTAAAACAAAATCTTATCATTTGAATAATATCCAATGAAGTTTTACAGCCAACTGGGATGTGAATAGCTAATACAATAGAAATGTCGGTGATTATGTTTTGGAAGCATCTAATTTGTTTTACCGCTATTTAGGTCATCGTAGGTCGTACCCAGTGCACAAGGCTCCCGCTTTAAGTAGGGTCTGGGAGAGATGAATGTCGGCTAACCTTACCCCCATTTTATGGAGAGGCTGCTCCCAAGTCTCGAACCCGAGACCTACCGCTCATGGGCGAAGGCACTTGCCATCGCACCAAGTGCGACCTCTGTGCGATACCTGAAAATGAGGAACAAATAAGGATCGAACCAGATTGAATTACAATCGGCAAAACACAGTGTGGTACCTTGGTTCTTTGGAAGCTATGACTCTGAAATGAGAATGCGGTTTTGAATTTCAGAGAATGTCTTCACATCTAGACCCCATAACCTGTTTATTCAAATCAAAGGTAAGTCCTACGAACTCTGTAATTAACTTACTGCGACATGGATAAAACATCACAACGGTAATACTCTTTTGCAAAAAGAATCATGAAACGCAGCACAATATGAATGTTTATATCATGATCAAAACGGGAACAAGACATGGCAAGACATGGCACAAATGCTATTTATACTGAGAAGAACTCTTACAAGCAATCGATTCCAATGGCATTGGCGCCATCCTTATCCGCAATTTTATCATCACCAACATGTACTGCTTTGCCAGCATCCACATGAACTTGATCTGCAACAATCGAAGAACTTAGAGAATAGCTTCAAAGTGGACTTTTAAATTGCAAGAAAAATTCCCAATCTCAACGATAACCTTCTTATGCATACCTAAAGCAGCTTTGAATATTCCTGCATCTGGTTTTTCATACCCAACTTCTGAAGATATGATAACAGCATCAAACCTGCAAATAAAAGAAAAGGAAATCCTTCATTTCTTCATATAAAAGAAAACGAAGAAACCCAACGCCCTTTCGCCACGAATACAACAAATTAGCAACAAAACAGATGCTCACAGATGCAAAACATTAAGGTCCTCAAGCAGCTTCCTCAAGCGGGAGTCGAAATTCGATACAACAGCCAGCTTAACTCCAGCATCTTTGAGAAGGAGCATTGTTTCATAAGCTCCATCCGGAAGACGCCATGAGTCACCTTTCGCATAGTACTGAAATAACAACAAAAACCCACCACGGAAATCAAAACTAATTTCAAAATTCTCTTCAAAGATTCAAGCTTTGGTATATAATCATTGAAATTACCTCATAAACTTGTTCGAAATAATCGAGATTAGCACAACCAGTGGCTTCAGACACAACAAGTTTCCAAAACGGCCTCCCATCTCCCTACAATTATTGATTGATCACAACATCATTAATGCCCAAAACAATCAATTAGCCACAGTAATATTCAATTAGTTGCAGAAGTTAAACCAATTTAAGAAACCTGGTAACGAAGTTTCTGAGGCCAAGTAGCAGAAAAAGCTCTTCTGAAACCTTGCTTGATTTCACCTGGAGTTGCAGTCACACCTGCGGAGAATTAGAAAATGGTTTGTTTGAATTCGGTTCCAATTTTTAAATTTTGATGGGAGATTGAGGACTGGGAATTGGATACGATACCGTATTTGGTTCCGATGGAAGCGTAAACTTCTTCGACTGGTTTTTTCAGCTGAAGCAGAGTGCCTCCGGCGTCTAACAGCAATGCGTCGTAGGCCCTGCGGCTGACAGCCGATCCTCCCCCGCCGGAGTGGACGGACATGGAAGAGCAGCGAATGGAGTATTTGGGGACGTTCACACGGAGAGGTTTGAGGGCTTTCAGGAGAGCGCCGCCGTGAGACCATCTCATCAAGCAACCTTCCATGGCAGCGTTCTAGAGACCGTGGCATTAAGCAACGGTTGGGTTTTACGAACAACTTTTTATTATAAAAGCAATCGTCAGCCGCACGACGTCGTTTGCCATTTTTTTTACATGGCAAATGAATCAAGCAGTTTCTACATAAAGGGGTAAGGTTTCAGGGCCAAATGAGGAGAGGGAGATCTAAGAAGATTTTGGAAGAGACTATATGAAAAGACTTAAGAGTACTTTAGATTTAATAGAAAACGTGACACAGAACCGAGCGCAATACAACAACAACAACAACAAAGTCTTTTCCTACTAAGTGGGGTCGGCTATATGAATCATAGAACGCCATTGCGCTCGATTTTGTGTCATGTCCTCCGTTAGATCCAAGTACTCTAAGTCTTTTCTTAGAGTCTCTTCCAAAGTTTTCCTAGGTCTTCCTCTACCCCTTCGGCCCTGAACCTCTGTCCCGTAGTCACATCTTCGAACCGGAGCATCAGTAGGCCTTCTTTGCACATGTCCAAATCACCGGAACCGATTTTCTCTCATCTTTCCTTCAATTTCGGCTACTCCTACTTTACCTCGGATATCCTCATTCCCAATCTTATCCTTTCTCGTGTGCCCACACATCCCACGAAGCATCCTCATCTCCGCCACACCCATTTTGTGTACGTGTTGATGCTTCACCGCTCAACATTCTGTGCCATACAACATCGCTGGCCTTATTGCTGTCCTATAAAATTTTCCCTTGAGCTTCAGTGGCCTACGACGGTCACACAACACGCCGGATGCACTCTTACACTTCATCCATCCAGCTTGTATTCTATGGTTGAGATCTCCATCTAATTCTCCGTTCTCTTGCACGATAGATCCTAGGTAGCGAAAACGGTCGCTTTTTGTGATCTTCGCTAGATTGCTCCAGTCATTAGTGTGGATAAGTATATAAATGGATAGAGACAGGAAAGCAAACACAAGATGTACGTGGTTCACCCAGATTGGCTACGTCCACGGAATAGAGGAGTTCTCATTAATTGTGAAATGTTTACACAAGTACATAGGTTCAAGCTCTCCTTTAGTGAGTACAAGTGAATGATTTAGTACAAATGACATTAGGAAATATTATGGGAGAATGATCTCGTAATCACGAAACTTCTAAATATCGGAGTGCGGTATCGTCTTGACTTGCCTTATCTGTCTCATAGGTAGATGTGGCATCTTCTCTGGAAGTACTCTTCCTGCATCCAGGGGTGGTATCTTTAACTGGTGGAGATGCACAAGGTAATGTATCAATTTCACTTGAAGCTTACTTGTAGTTTCAGGCTTGGTCAAGCGCGATACAAACCATGTAGTAGGAGTCCCCCAAGTCGCCGAGCTAGAGGATCTGCTGAAAGAGGTGACAAACAAGGTAAGCAATCAGAGCTCCGGCTGATTGTTCACATTCTCCCTATCTTGCAGGCAGCATGAAGGATAAAGAGAAGAAAATGAGAAGAGATGATATGAGATACTTTTGCTTTTGAAGAAGTAACTTTCCACAGGCTTATTCTTGAACTGAGCTGGAGGGTTTTCTGGTTTCCTCCAGAGTATAAGGCCGACTGAAGAATTTGAGGGTCAAAACAATTCCATCAAATCTAGAGTACGTTCGACCCTGCTGATATGAGATACTTTTGCTTTGACAGAGTAATGGATGTATCGGCACGTGTGCTGTTTCACTTGTCTCCACATGCTTCCTTGTATCCTTCTCCCTTGCCATATCTGTTCCTCAGGCAGATGCGGTATCTTTCCTGGAAGCATAAGATGTTGAAGATGAGTACTCGAGAGCAATGGCAGGTAAGTAATCAGGTAAGGGGTTCCAGGCAGTCAGTTCCTGGCTGGAAGCTTGATTCCAAGTGCTGACTGATTGCTCTCTTTCTCCTTGTCTTGCAGATAAGAACAAGGCCAAAGGAAAAGATAGGGAAAAAGCATGATATGGGGTACTCTTGCTTTTAACCTGACGATATGAGATATTCTTGCTCTAGTATAGCTTGTTTGCAGAGATATTATCGGGGGGAAAGAAAGTTGAATATTTTGAAAGGCTTCGCTGAGAGTGCCCTCTCAGATATGATGAAGGGTTGAGCATTTTTGCAGGTCTGCCTATCCGTTGGGAATGGAGGTCGACATATATAGGAGTCTCCTTAACAACAAGTAGTAATGTTATTCCTTTACCCTACTTGGTCATAGCACGGTAGTGGGAGCTGCCAGCTTCACATGTTTTAACTCTGTCAGAGCACTTTGAAAAAGTGGTCTGTGGTATCTGGAAAGGTGATGTTGCGTGTGAAGATTACAGACAGCTTTATCCAAGGAGATCCGGCTCTTGAAGTTGGGAAAGTGTTGCCTCTTCGGTTTTCGAACAAGCAATCCTATCGGGGATCTGGCTCTCGAGATTCGGAGAACGATGCCTCTTCGATTTTTGGGAAGGCAATCATGCTAGGGGTCTGGCTCTCGAGATTCGGAGAACGGTGTCTCTTCGATTTTTGAGAAAGTAATCATGTTGGGAGTCTGGCTCTCGAGATTCGGAAGGCGGTGCCTCTTCGATTTTGGAGCAAGCAAACTTGTGGGGGGTGTTTTCTCGAATGTGAGTAAAGGTTGGGCATGTTTGCTAGTCTACCTTGCCACGAAGCACAGAAGTTGACACATAGGGACTTTCCAATTATCCAGCAATGGTACTGTTCCTTTACCATCTCTTCGATTTTTGAGAAAGTAGTCATGTTGGGAGTCTGGCTCTCGAGATTCGGAGGACGGTGCCTCTTCGATTTTGGAGCAAGCAATCTTGTTGGGAGTGTTTTCTCGAATGTGAGTAAAGGTTGGGCATGTTTGCTAGTCTACCTTGCCACGAAGCACAGAGGTTGACACACAGGGACTTTCCAATTATCCAGCAGTGGTACTGTTCTTTTACCCTTGTGGGTAATAATATGGTAGCTAGACCTTCAAAATTTATGTGTCTAAACTTTGTTAGTGCTGTTTCTTTGCTATTCTTTTACCCTTCTTGGTCAGAGCGATGTAGTGCGAGCTGCAAGCTTCACGTACTCAACTTTGGCAGAGAACTTTGGCAAAGTTATCTGTGGTACCCATGAGCTACTGTTGCGTGTGGGAAGTGGGTGATTGAACAGTAAGACTCATGTGCTTTCTACTTCACCAGAAGTCTTCGACAGAATGCCCATAATTTTCGCAAAGCTGAGTGTGTGTGTGACAGGTGCTGACAAGGCTGGAAAAGTAGGTGCCTCTTCGATTTCTGAGATCGGCTTTCGTGGTCTCTTAGCAGCCCAACTTTTGAGAAAGCAAGCGCCTCTTCGATTTCTGAGAACGGCCTTCGTGGTCTTTGAGCAACCCAACTTTTGAGAAAGCAAAGGCCTTTTCGATTTCTGAGATTGACCCTCGTGGTCTCTGAGCAGCCCAGCTTTTGAGAAAGCAAACGCCTCTTCGATTTCTGAGCAGGCGCCTCTTCGATTTCTGAAGCTCTGTCGAGTGCAGATTTTTATAGGGGCTGGCATTAAGTTCCAAAGCACACTTGAAACTCTACCAGTAGAAGCTCTATTCTTGCACTTCTTAGATTTTGATTTGTCCGACCTCTTCTCTCTTCAACACCTTTGAAAATGTCTGGTCCCTCCGACCGTCGTTTTGACTTGAACCTTGTTAAAGAGGCAGCTCCGCCTTCTCCAGACAACATATGGCGCCCATCCTTCGTCTCCCCTAATGGTCCTCTTACCGTTGGGGATTCCGTGATGAAGAATGATATGACCGCTGCGGTGGTGGCCAGGAACCTTCTCACTCCCAAAGATAACAGACTACTTTCCAAACGGTCTGATGAGTTAGCTGTTAAGGATTCTCTGGCTCTCAGTGTTCAGTGTGCAGGTTCTGTGTCTAATATGACCCAACGCCTATTTGCTCGAACCCGTCAAGTTGAATCATTGGCGGCTGAAGTGATGAATCTCAAACAGGAGATTAGAGGGCTCAAGCATGAGAATAAACAGTTGCACCGGCTCGCACATGACTATGCTACAAACATGAAGAGGAAGCTTGACCAGATGAAGGAATCTGATGGTCAGGTTTTACTTGATCATCAGAGATTTGTGGGTTTATTCCAAAGGCATTTATTGTCTTCGTCTTCTAGGGCTGTACCGCGTAATGAAGCTCCAAATGATCAACCTCTGATGCCTCCTCCTTCTAGGGTTCTGTCCAGTACTGAGGCTCCGAATGATCCCCCTCCGGTGCCTTCTCTTTCTGAGGCTCTACCGACTGCTGAGACTTCTCCTAAGCAACCTTTGTGAAGGCTCCCTCTTGTTTGTTTATTTTGACTTATGTATATGTACATATTTGTAGCTTATCGGGGATATCAATAAATAAGCTTTCCTTCATTTCAACGTATTGTGTTAATTACACCAAAGCCTTATTCGTTAAGTTATTTGAATTTTCTTTTGTTGAAGCTTTGTGAGTGGAGCATGTAGGTTGAGGTAGTGTTCCCTTAATTTCCTGAGTAAGGAAAACTTCTCGGTTGGAGACTTGGAAAATCCAAGTCACTGAGTGGGATCGGCTATATGAATCTTAGAACGCCATTGTGCTCGGTCCTGTGTCATGTCCTTCGTTAGATCCAAGTACTCTAAGTCTTTTCTTAGAGTCTATTCCAAAGTTTTCCTAGGTCTTCCTCTACCCCTTTGGCCCTGAACCTCTGTCCCATAGTCGCATCTTCTAATCGGAGCGTCAGTAGGCCTTCTTTGCACATGTCCAAATCACCGTAACCGATTTTCTCTCATCTTTCCTTCACTTTCGGCTACTCCTACTTTACCCCGGATATCCTCATTCCTAATCTTATCATTTCTCGTGTGCCCACACATCCAACGAAGCATCCTCATCTCCGCTACACCCATTTTGTGTACGTGTTGATGCTTCACCGCCCAACATTCTGTGCCATACAGCATCGCCGGCCTTATTGCCGTCCTATAAAATTTTCCCTTGAGCTTCAGTGGCATACGGCGGTCACACAACACGCCGGATGCACTCTTCCACTTCATCCATCCAGCTTGTATTCTATGGTTGAGATCTCCATCTAATTCTCCGTTCTTTTGCAAGATAGATCCTAGGTAACGAAAACGGTCGCTCTTTGGTATTTCTTGATCTCCGATCCTCACCCTTAACTCGTTTTGGCCTCCATTTGCACTGAACTTGCACTCCATATATTCTGTCTTTGATCGGCTTAGGCGAAGACCTTTAGATTCCAACACTTCTTTCCAAAGGTTAAGCTTTGCATTTACCCCTTCCTGAGTTTCATCTATCAACACTATATCGTCTGCGAAAAGCATACACCAAGGAATATCATCTTGAATATGTCCTGTTAACTCATCCATTACCAACGCAAAAAGGTAAGGACTTAAGGATGAGCCTTGATGTAATCCTACAGTTATGGGAAAGCTTTCAGTTTGTCCTTTATGAGTTCTTACGGCAGTCTTTGCTCCTTCATACATATCCTTTATAGTTTGGATATATGCTACTCGTACTCATTTCTTCTCTAAAATCCTCCAAAGAATGTCTCTTGGGACCCTATCATACGCTTTCTCCAAATCTATAAAGACCATGTGTAAATCCTTTTTCCCATCTCTATATCTTTCCATCAATCTTCGTAAGAGATAGATTGCCTCCATGGTTGAGCGCCCTGGCATGAACTCGAATTGGTTGTCCGAAACCCGTGTCTCTTGCCTCAATCTATGCTCAATGACTCTCTCCCAGAGCTTCATTGTATGACTCATTAGCTTAATACCCCTATAGTTCATGCAATTTTGTACGTCGCCCTTATTCTTGTAGATAGGCACCAAAGTGCTCGTTCGCCACTCATTTGGCATCTTCTTCGTTTTCAAAATCCTATTGAAAAGGTTAGTGAGCCATATTATACCTGTCTCTCCCAAAACTTTCCACACTTCGATTGGTATATCGTCTGGGCCTATTGCTTTTCTATGCTTCATCTTCTTCAAAGCTACAATCACTTCTTCCTTCCGGATTCGACGATAAAAAGAATAGTTTCTACACTCTTCTGAGTTACTCAACTCCCCTAAAGAAGCACTCATTTCATGTCCTTCATTGAAAAGATTATGAAAATAACCTCTCCATCTGTCTTTAACCGCGTTCTCTGTAGCAAGAACCTTTCCATCCTCATCCTTGATGCACCTCACTTGGTTTAGGTCCCTTGTCTTCTTTTCCCTTGCTCTAGCTAGTTTATAGATATCCAACTCTCCTTCTTTGGTATCTAGTCGTTTATACATATCGTCGTAAGTCGCTAACTTAGCTTCTCTCACAGCTTTCTTCGCCTCTTGCTTCGCTTTTCTATACCTTTCACCATTTTCATCAGTCCTATCCTTGTATAAGGCTTTACAACATTCATTCTTAGCCTTCACCTTTGTTTGTACCTCCTCATTCCACCACCAAGATTCCTTTTGGTGTGGGGCAAAGCCCTTGGACTCCCCTAATACCTCTTTTGCTACTTTTCGAATACAACTAGCCATGGAATCCCACATTTGGCTAGCTTCCCCCTCTCTATCCCACACACACTGGTGATTACTTTCTCTTTGAAAATTGCTTGTTTTTCTTCTTTTAGATTCCACCATCTAGTCCTTGGACACTTCCAAGTCTTGTTCTTTTGTCTCACTCTTTTGATATGTACATCCATCACCAAGAAGCGATGTTGATTAGTCACGCTCTCTCCTGGTATAACTTTGCAATCCTTACAAGTTATACGATCCCCTTTATATAGCCGACCCTACTTAGAAGGAAAAAGCTTTGTTATTGTTGTTGTTGTTGTTGTTATTGATGTGCTTTTATTAAAAGTACTTTTTTGATAAGCATTTCAAAACGAACTATAGCCAACAAGTATAACTAACTTTTCAGTCGTCAATATTTGAGGCTACTAAAAGAATTTTTACATTAAATTGATGAGAACTTTAACGAAAAGCTCCCAGTATTATTCACTTTAACGAAAAACCACATTTTTACACTAAAAAATCAATCTTGATACTATTCACTTTACCCTTTATTTTGTCCTTATCGTTAAAACTCAAAGTTTTCAAACCATTTCCATTAATTTTCTTTAAATTGATAGGCTACACAAATAATATTACAATTTGTTAAACCCTTCTTTCAAGAATATTAGAAAGTTGGGTTTGCAACTGAAAACTACAACAGAAGAAAAAACCAAGTCTCTAACTATGTTTGGAACTGAACCGCAATTGTGCGAACGCCGATAGTAATGGCTGCTTGGTCTGCCCTCCTTAGAAACAATCAGCCAGCAACGGCGTTGACAGTTCTGATCGCATTAGATCTGTAGATGTTTTGTAGTGTCGAATGAATTCAATCTGAGTGCAAAGTGGTCAGCTGCAACAACAAAACCCACCAGCCGAAAGCAGCAGCTACAATCCTTTTTTGGAAAGTCTTGGGGAATCTACATACTTAAAACTCCCTAGCACAAGATCACAGATCAAATGCCTGAAAACAATAATACAAGCTGCTAAACAAACGAAAACACAAACATGCAGAACAATGAACACCCAATTAACCTTACCTGCATAAACTATAAACAATAATCGTTGTTCAAGTAATGGGTGGAGAAGGCGGTGCTTCCCTGTGCTGGAATAGCTTCGTTAATGCTCTACGCTCACAGTCCTGCAAAAAAATTAAGAACAAACAATGAATCCATCTCTCTGGCACATTCTCTCATTTGCTTAAAAAACACAGCTCAAATTCATGGTGAGTAGCTCTGAAAACATGTCGGCTACATCTCACTGTATACAACACTTAAAGATCACAAATTGAATGCAGCATACAGTTGAAATATGATGTAACCACTATGAGAAATACATCATAAGTTTCTAAAAAATTTCAATACCTTGAACATGTTTAGGTAGAATGGTCTCTCTGGGTTCATTCTTCGCAATTTTAGGTAAGTATATGCAAAGCTTAGTTGATCGCGGGAGGTAAACCTGTTAACTTCATTAAACCAAAGGCAGGAAAACAAATTTGAAATTGGTGTATGTGCCCGGACTATAAATGAACCTTCAGGAACGTCTGCACAGAAATAGCACATGAAATCAGCATAAAATATCACAGATTCCAGATTTAAAGAAAACCCAATCTTTACAAATGACTAATGCTAATAAGACTCACAACTTGGAAGAGGAGTATTCGGGTCTGAAGGGTCAAACTTGGTGAGGCCATCAGACTGGTAAAATGTAAACTGTTCATCAATAGCGGTGTGATTGTACTTATCTAGACGCTTGTTTTGGAGTACCTCGTCCCAGACACAATGGCGACCATAATGGTTGGAAATGGCATACTCTGATTTTGTGCGCCATAAAAAGTATTCAATAATCAGCATCGGATCAGTATTAAGTCGCATCTTGCTGTCAAGCCAAATTGAATACCTGAAAACAGGAATTGTAAAAAAGGGGAAGAAAAATGGATTGAAAACCCAAATCAGAATTGAATGGACCTAAGTTGCCCCAAGAACTATATGGCTAGAACATGGTCTGAGAATTACCATGAATTGGGGAAAAGGCGATGTGATAAAAGTTTTGGCACCTTTCCAGTTCTGCGCATATCCTCATATGGTAAATTCTTCACTATGACTATCCTCCACAAGCCAATTCGTCCTGTATCATCAGGAACATGTCCCTCTGTTGATAGTTTTGCCAATGTTTGCTCATCCACAAACATTACAAAACAAATATTTTTCTTGGAATATTCACTCATCTGTAGCAAATGCAAACATTTTTCGGTTACTTCTTCTTGTCTGACACGCAGGGGGGAGAGGTCTAATCAATAACTCAAATTTTATCAGTCAAACAAAATATCTGATGAAGTTAAAGTTCATTTAGCGACATCTTGTATACTAAAGAACCCACTAAAAGAGAAAAAAATAGCTATTTAACCTAAGACACTGATTAAATGATTTATAAGGATATGATACAAAGAAGTTCAATAAGGAATAGCACATTTACCTTTTTGCTTGTAGGCCGCCTTAGAAAGTCAGAGCTTCCGAAAATGCAAGAAGATACTACAATCTTACAGCCATTCATGTATGCCTTGTCCTTAACGTCTAAATCAAATCCAGAGCTTGAGAATCCCGGGGGTCCCTTGACAAATCCACAATGCAGAGTTTGATTTTTCGCAAAGAAGGATTGCTCTCTTTCCTCAAGTGTCTGATGCCCTCCAAATCTAGGTTCGTACATATTACTACGAGAAGGTAATCCCTCTTGGTCAATGTATTCCAGTGAAAAATGTGTGAAGTTCCTGACTTCCCAGGGTTCAACAAGATACTCAACTGATTCCAGCAACCCAACTTCACAAGGCAAATCTGAAAAGCCAGCATATGGGAGGAAGCAAAAGGGATAAGTCATATCGTAAAAATCCCGTTCCCAAAGTATGCATCTTTTATTATCCAATTACAGTCGGTCAACAAAGTTCATATCTTTCATATGCATAAGCACCAAATCAATAAGAAACTCAAGGGTTATGGTATCAATAGTCCTTCTACATTGCGGTTAAATGCGCTATTTTAAAAAGTGCAATCAAGTTTAGCAATGACATATCGAAACAACTACAAGGTCCAAGTATGTCTCAATAATATCGACGAATTATCCACATTTTTTAAAAAGTACAACAAAAATTCATGGGATCGATGTATAACAACACTTACACTTGGCACGACGCTTGCTTCTGGGTGGTTTTCCAACACCAGACGGCAAAATTTCTGGGTGAATCGAAATACTAATACTATTACCACTACCTTCTAGTTTAGCTGCATTGATCAAAACCCACATTCGTAATTACCATCGTATTAGTACCAAGATGATTAAATTTAAATTTAAACAATCCAATTAACAAAAGTTGAAGTTTTTGCTGTAAATTTGCTCATACCAAGAGGATGCATTTTGAAGCCGACGAGCAGCAAGTGAATAAAAAAAATGGCTGCAAAGAGAAAAACCCAGAACCAAAATTTGTTCCTGGCGATTCGACCGAGCCTCCTTCCTTTGCGAACAAGGCGAGTGCCGTGCTCACCCTGATACTTCAACAACGCGCCAATTATACCTCTCCTCATCTCCTCCGGCAACAGCGATTCGCCACCGTCGTCTATGGAGCTGTTATCACGGCGGGTTTTCCTGGTCGGAGATCTAATGGCAAAGGAGTGGCGAAGTGGGAAGATCTATCATCGCTGATAGAGCACTGAGCTTCCATGGGAGCTTGCAATAAAGAGCCTAAGATTTTCTGTCCTCTGTAATTTGTCACCCGTCTCGTGCTGTCTGGGAAAACAAATGGCACCTGTACCTTTTTTTCACTTTTTACCATTCCGCATTTGTACTTTTCACTTTTGCCACACATATTCAAATATTTCGTAAACAGCAACTCATATTTATAGTCTCTTCGTAATATGCCATCTTTGTCTAATTTTTATCATCAATTCTTGTCAACATATACGTCATACCATTTTTTATGACGTTTTCATTAATACCATTTTTTAATATTTTTGTTTATATTTTTATCATAAATAATTTATGAAATTGATTCACTCCATCAATATGATTTTTAAAATTGAAAATCAATTAATTTTGTCATTGAATATGAATGCCCAAACTATCTATACGGTCATTTTGTCAAAAAATCTGTTGTGTGTTGATGTGGTACATATATAAGTCACACAAGTCTATTTAAATATCTCCACGTGAGTAAATTATTTAGAATTATATATATATATATATATATATATATAAAGAAGTAAATAGCCACAACTAGCTGTTATTCTCACCCTTATCAGAGATTTTTTTGTGTGTGTGTGTGCAGAAAATCAATAAGCACAACAAACCGCTTTTCTCTCTCTTTCTTAGCCCTAACTCCCGGTCTACAATATCCACAACCCCAACCTGTGACCTCTACTTACCTAACAAGTCTCGTCCGCACTCAACCATCCAATCTCAAGCGACTCACCTCATCAAGAACAATGATTCATAACAGTTTAAAAATAAAATCATGTATAAAAACAAAATTGAAACCCAATAAGAACGTGAAAGTGATTAGAAGTTCTTCCTTCTTTTTGGTTTCAGTAGAGTTTTATCTGGATTTTTGGCCCACTGAAAACACAATTTCTCTTTATTCAATTTGTGAATAACGACTCTTATGTCAGAATTTAAACTCAAGAAAATGGAGCTCTAGTCCAGTTAGCCATTCCAAATTCCTATTGTCAAATCTCGACTTTTACTTAATTTACAAGGTTTTTTTTCCACGTCCAAACACACTGTTAGAGAAAATAGTCTGTATTAAAAAAAATGGAAAATTCTTGAATAAAAAGTGTCAATACTCATACACGCAAATAGACGATAATAACCTTTATTAGGGGTCAACGTGCAAGTCACGTGATCAATATCCAACCGAATTGTGAATAAAAATATACAAATGCTATTGTTAAATTGTTTTAAATTTAGGCGATTAATGACAAAATTGATAAGTTCATGTGGCATGTATGCAATTTTCCCACTTTTATTGCCCAAAAGGTAAATGTTTTGCAACCAACGATTTTACCGGCAACAGTAAAAAGACAGCGAATAATAGAGCGTGGACGCTGCTGCCTTTCCAAATGTCGGCCAAAACGGTGCGCTCCACATAAACGTGTGTAAATAAGGGCAGGACCAAATACGACTCCGTCGAACAGAGTCTAGTTTCTTTAGTTCGTAGACTGTAAAAGCGGTTTGTGGCTGCGCGAGCTTCGAGGAAGACAACAATGGCGACGGAACTGGAAGAGCTAGTGGGATTTCTATCCTCTCCATCTCCAGCAGTAAGTATTTTTTTTGAGAATTTGAGAATTTGAGATTTTGATTGCTTGATGGTTTGATTTCATCTTCTTTAATTGCTGATTAAAATTAATTTGAAAGGAAATTAACTGCAAATTAATTGTCTCTTTGATGATATCTTGGATTGGATGCTTTGTTTATAAAGGTGACAAAGGCAGCTGTTGATATCGTTCGGGGACTAACTGGCTCCGACGACGGCCTGCAGTCTTTGGCCAATTATTCGAAGATTCTGCTTCCGTCGTTATCTCGTCTCTTAGCCGGAAACAAGGTGCAATCTCACGGCTCCTTTCAGTAATAATGTTCTTCAATTTGATGATTATACACAACTTAATGCAAAATGTGCAACTAAATTTGGAGTTTTGATGGTTTGGATGCTGCGCAAGCTAGCCTGTTTGCGCGGTTATCTGATTGGTATTGATTTGGAAATAACAAGAATTGGTTTAACATTTTCCAGGAGGTCGCGGAACCTGCAGCGGAAGCTCTTGTTAATCTTTCACAAAATTCTGGTCTAGTGGCGAAGATGGTTGACATGGGAATGATTAACGTTGCTATGGACGTTTTGTATAAGCCAGGGTCTAGCATTAGCCCGTTGCTGGTTATGCTTTTAGTTAATCTCACGCAGTTGGATGTCGGTGTTACTTCTTTACTGCAGGTGTTTTTCTCTTAGCTTATTTTTTATCGTCGAATCACATAGATATATGTACTAAACAAAATGAATATAATTTGTTGCCGATGACAAGAATTTTCATTATTTTCGTTGTTATACGAAGAAGGCAGATTTTTGGAATAGTCATACATGACTGTATTGTCCCTGAAATGTTAATAGTAATAGTGTCAATTATGTATATTTGCTAGACTGGAGACGAGAAGATGCAAGGGCTCTATGTTATGAAGCTTGTGAGATCATTTTGTAGATCTTCGGATGAAGCTAGCGGTGCGTTTTTCCTTTCAAAATTTATATGTTTTACTTAAAGAACGATATAATCTGAATGTGTAAATGATCTTTGTTACATAATTTTCACATTGTTTTTTGTTTGCAGTCACCAATATTGACATGTTTATATCATTATCTTGCTCTGACACTTTATGTTCCACATGTATCAGAAGATCCATTTGAGCATGTTGGTTCCATACTTGTAAACATCTCAAAGCAGGAAGCAGGAAGGAAGCTTTTGCTGGACCCTAAGCGAGGGCTTTTAAGGCAGATTATTAGACAGTTCGACTCTCCTAGTCCTTTGAGAAGGAAAGGGGTATGTATGATAGCTCCCACAACGGGACAAGATAGAGAATCCTTTTTGTTGTTTACTCTATATTTCACTTTTGATTGACGTCGGTTAGAAACAAAAGTAAAAATTACTTGTGAAAAAAACGAAAGAAGCAGGGCTTATGCTGTCGATGAACTAGCTCTCATATAATTATTTTGAGACGGTCCTTCTTTTAAAGAGAGCTTTACTATCTGGTCATATATGATCTATCAGTTAGGCAATCTGAATGAGTTCAAAGTTTTCCAAGGGAAGCACGGGTTACTCTGGTCAAGGTTGAGCAGCCAAGCTGGTGCCAATCTAACCAAGGGAAGCTCCGTTATCAACTGCTTACTTTATTAGTGAGATATTTTATTTGCTTACAGGTTTCTGGAACTATTCGCAACTGTTGTTTTGAGGCTGAGAGCCAGCTTCAGAATTTGCTTTTGATTTCAGAGTTTCTCTGGCCAGCTCTGCTTCTTCCAGTTGCTGGTAACAAGGTAGTATTCTGCACTCTCTTGACTTCCGATGCTTTCATATATATATACCCACACACACACACACACTTGTACACTTTTTTTTGTTCCTTCATATTTATCTGGTAAGTTTTGTCCAGATTTACAGTGAACAGGATAGATCAAAAATGCCACTTGAGGTTGGGAGTGCTCTCTCAATTGAGCGTGAACCAGTTGATGATCCTGAAATTCGTGTTCAAGCACTGGAGGCCATATACTTGATCACATTACAGGTCAGATGACTAAATATATTTTGTTTTGTTCATCCAAAAATAAAATAAAATGTCTGACATAGGAAAGACAGAAAAAATAATAATCATGCTGTTCCGTGGAACACAAATATGTTAAAGAAAAGGATTTAGCAACAAATTGCAATGTTGAGTGAGAACACAGATATCTAGGATAAGATGTGCATTGATACAATGGCTTTTATAGAGTGCTTTTCTTGAGGTAATGCGTGGAATCAGTTGAGCTGTATTACCAGTCTACAGCTTATAGTAATAACATATTCCTCGCCGTGGATAATTCTGTTGATTTTTATTGAAAAAGAATTTGGAGGATTAGTTTTATACCCTTGTTGGAAAGATGTATGACAACATTTAATAACGCGTATGGTTCTATCTCTATCCAGGAGGCAGGTCTAAGAGCCTTCTGGTCCGTCAATGGACCGAGAATAATACAAGTAGGCTACGAAGACGAGGAAGATCTTAAAGTAATGGGAGCATATGAGCAACTTGGCGCCTTGGTATGGAAAAGTTTCTGCCTGCCCACTCACACACACACTTCTTTTTCTCCGCAGTGTTTTCTGCTCCACTTCCTGTTGTATTATATCTTGTGAAAACTGATATTACTCCCGTCACTGTTTTACCAGTTGATTAACAGCAGCGGGACAGAGGAACCAACAACCGAGACATCTAATTAGCACGACCGATGTTCATTACTTGATCCGGGGGATCTTCTACAGGCACTCCACGCTGCTCGTTGGAAATCAAAGCGAGGGCCTTTGGTTGATTTGTGTTATTGTGTAACCGTTGGCGGTGTCAGAAGAGAAGTTTTCAGCTGCTTAGAAATAGAGCATGTGATTTAGGGATTAAATCTGAACAGTTTTTATGCTTGGAAGAAGATGAGAAGTGGGAAAGAGATATTTGCTAGTTTCGTTGGTTCTTATGTAAACCTCTGCTTTGTCTGAACCCTCAAGTTGGAATATCTTAAACAATAAACTCTACTGTGTAACCGAGTGAAAAACGGGGGATACGTCATGTGTTGAGAGACGTAGCAACGGGAGATATTATCTTGGTTGTACATAAGAATCTCTCCTCGAATTGGCCAACATAAATTCTTTCTAGATCCAATAAAGTTGGTAATCAACTTGTATGATTCAAGAGAAGGCAACATAATTTTACACTCAAATTTTTTATTCTTAGATACTAAAGGAATGAAGATTTTTCAGTGTGTTAGACATGCGGCTTGATACATCACATGTAATAAAATAATTGGTTAAAAACTTGAAAAATAAAATTTTCAACCAATTGTATTATGATATTTAGTGTACTCGTTTGTATTCTCAGCACACTGAAAAAATTTCTAATTGTCATTAAATGAGGTTGATTTAATCTATTTATTACACAAATTTTAAGATTTAAACACATTTAGTGATAATTATATAATTAATTAACTCTTGAACTTATTTTCTTAATTACAAAATTAAAATACACGTGTTACTCAAATAGAAATGAGACAAAGATTTGAATTAACGTGCATACTATATGGAAATTTACTGTAAGCGATTAAGCGCGAAAACCAGCAAATTTACTTCCCGCCATTTTCGAGTGTGCTCAATGGCAATACCTCCTCTCAGTCTCTCTCTCTCCCCAAAACCCACCAATCAGCCAGAGAGATCCCATCTCAGAAGAAATGGATCTTTCCGACATAGCAAGGAAGCTCGACCTCTACGACTCCAAGCACGTCATCCGACGAGCCGACGAGCCGACGAGCCGACGAGCCGCCGAGCTCCGCCGTCTCTGCGACATCCAGTTCGACTTCTCCATAATCGGCGTCGTAAGCTTCTCTCAAAATCCATATATCTCTTATCTGATCAATTTTCCCAACTGGGTATTTATCAAATTTGATTCTAATTTTCAGGGCGAGGTTTGCAAAGCTGTGATTTGCTTAGAAATCGCCGCCACAAGGTAATCGAGCTTTTGATTTTGCAATCCCGTCCTTTTTCAGATTCATACTGGGGTTTTAACTTTACGCTTGTGATTGTTTTGTAGATCCGGGCTCCTATTCGATAGGAAAAAGGCGACAACGTTGAGTGGGATGTCTGAAAAGGCTTACACCAGATGCTGCAATTCGATGCAGAACGGTCTCGGGGTCAAGTGGGTTTTCCATTTCTCATTTCGTTCTTCTGATTTCGACGTCATTTTTCGGTTTTGTGGATACTGATTTCGACAAAACGCTTCTGAGAGCATAAAGTTCTGGTTATTTGTTAGGATGGCTTGGTTCTAAGTGTAGATTATTATTATTATACTGTCATGTTTCAGTTACAAGACTCGGTTTCTTGCATCGTTGCCAGCTTCTCGGCGGGCAAGTGCTGATTTCACTCGTCCCGTGTTCATTGCTGTGGCATTCTATGTGTGTGCAAAACACAAGGTATCCCCATGATTCATCTCTCTCGCTTGATTTCGTGGGAAGAAAGGGATTTCCTCCGTAAGACTTTTAGTCTTTTACTAATTAGTGTCATACCTACTATGTTTGCAGCTAAGGGTAGACAAGCTTAAGTTGATTGAGCTTTGCGGTGCATCTGAAACTGAATTCTCTTCCGTAAGATGCAGCCTTTCCTACTATGCAATAGTTATTTTTGTTGTCAACTACATTTTTTGTTTCTAGGCTTATCATATTTGTGAGCTTCTTCTGCAGGTTTCGACTTCCATGGAAGACTTGTGCTTTGATGTTTGTGGAACTGAAAAGGAAAAGAAAGATCCCAAGGATGTGAAGGGGAACCGAGGTATATATCTGTTGCTGAACTTACGTTTTAACTTTTCCATGGTGCATAACTTCTAGATATTTGCTCGATTGGCGCGCAGAGCTTCTGGATGTTTTGCCGGAGAAAAGGAAACTTGAGGATGGCGGCTATTCCTCCGATGAAGTAACTGAGGTACTAATAACCTAATAAAAAAAATTCTAATTGCTACATTGGTTCCTAGCTGAGCTGACACTAACAAACTTGCATGTTTCGTCCCCACAACCTGTTATCATGCTATTTTTGTTCTGTCCGTCTGCCACATTTGATATCAATCATGTTCATGCCACTGCCTTATCTAGCAACCTGGATTTTCTACGCTTAAGATACATGTTAGAATTCTGATAGAATCACAAATCTTCTCTTTTTATATCGATTATCTTATTTTGAATTCTATGGTGACGGCTATCACCATCCATTTCTTTTGCGACCTTGAGGTCGAACACACTTTAGAGTGGACTCTGCCTGTACGGCATGACGGAACAAATGATATAGCTTTTGTTTTTATGTTCTTGATCAGTCTCATCTTAACAACCTCTAGAGTAAGCCACCCTAGAAATGAAAACTACAGAATGTAACTGTTTGATGCCCTTCAACTTGCAGCTTTCAAGTTACAAGCGGCATAAAAAGATTGAAAAGCGTGCCTACGAGGGTTGGAAAACCTCAGTTCTCACATCTAATAGAGAAACCAAGGCAAAATGTTTGAATGCATTTCCTTTCAGATTGTTTCACTCTGTACCAATCATGCACATTGAGATGGAAAAACCCAACTGATATGTGTTTGCTCTTCTCAGTTCTTTGCAAGCGGAACAGACAAACTAGCCTAAACCTTCTGAAGGATGTACATGTACACGTATTTCGCCATATGGATTTGCTACAAAATGTAAACTTATTTTAAATGAAACATGATGAAGTCTCTTTTTATTTGCATAAGCTATTGTGTGTTGTTAAAAGAGAGGTGGCATCTAGCATACAACACACACGCCATGGGTGTACAACTAAGTTTGCCATAGAAGGATTTCTGGATTTCTTCGATGCCTCTCCTTCAGCCAAGCCTCTGCATTTACATGAATTTTTAGATTGCAGAGTTTGACAGCATGAAGACAACCCTTATTTCGTCAACCGTTTTTTTGTACTTTTGGTTAAGTGAAAGTTATGAGGTCTAAAATATCGATGATATCGGAAATATCAGTAGTCTAAAAACATGAAAATTTCGATGGAAATATCGGGATATTATCGATATTTTAGACCTTTATGATGTTTTGAAACTTCCAAGCAAGTACCAGTATTTAAATTTGAGATGTTTGAATGGGTGTTTGGAGGATTTGGATCCTCTCCTGAGCTTAAGGAGAGGATCCTCCTGGCCAACACACTTGGGCCGTTGGATGAAAATCAAACGGTTATAATTATTATAACTTTAAAGGGATTCCTTTGTTTGTAGCCGTTGAATTTTCATCTAATGGCCCACATATGTTGGTCAGGAGGATCCTCTCCTTAAGCTCAGGAGAGGATCCAAATCCGTGTTTGGAAACGTGGACCGGGGCCAACTTCCAAGACAAAGCTCAAACAATATCAATATTTTACCATTTGGATTCCTATGAGAGGACTTATTAGGATCCGATTACTATAAGAGATTAGTTTCTCAAAATCCGAAAATCCCGTTTCTATTCCATTCCCAGAGCTTCTATTCCACTGACTTTGTCAGGTTGAAGAGGTTTAAGAATTTGTCATTATCTCACTCATCTGCAGGTTAATCAGCTGGTCATTACCCTACAAATCTAGCTAATATGGACCACCTGCCTACCCTGAATAGAATACAAGTTACGTTTTACATGTAGATATAGTACCGTCTCCTCCAGTTGCCGATACTACGTCCTCAACTCTTATAAACACACTATGTCTCCTCCTCCAGTTGCCGTACTCAACTCAATCCCTGATTTCTCTCTCTCCTCCTCCCAAATCTCCCAAATCTGCTATGGCCGACGTGGAAAATCAATACCCTCTTCGAAATCCGCCTCCGTACCCACAACATCTAACTGAGACTTTGGCCATCCTGTTGGCCTTAGCTTCCATTCTGACCCCCGTCGGGATGAATCCAAGCCAGTTTGCCAAACCTCCATACTACATTCTCTCTGTCGTGGTTATGGCAGCTCTCTCTCTTGTTTGGTTTGGACTCTTTGTCCTCTCCGCCCGACTTCCATACCGATTCGTTATCTGGGGAGGGCTTGGCTTAGTGTGGGCTGTCTGCTGGATCATTCTCCATGGCATACTTGCACCCCAAGTTTTCATGCCCATGGTTTATTCCTTCAATATTGTTTTGGGGGTCATATTGTTGTTGAACCTACGATTTCGAAATGTTTGGGAGCGTGGGATCCAAGTCATAGCTGAAAACTGCAGATTTTGGAACTATATAACTGGAAACTACTAATGTTCAGGTAATGTATTATAGGGTTTTTGGGTGAATTTTTTTTTCAATTGTTTTAGCCGTTGATTTTTTTTTTACCGTTAGATTTGATTGTTTTTTATCTCAGCCGTTGGATTTACTGTATTTAAAATTTTAAAATTACCCAACTTTTAGGTTTCAACCCAAAATTTATTTTAGACCCAGCAAGGATTTGATTAGTTTAAAACCCAAGTTTAAAACCTGAGTGATTTATGCTTTCTTCTTATAATTATTTTATAGAAAAATCATTTAAATAATTCATGTTCATCTTTTTTAGAGTATATTTCTGGCCTCAAAATTATTTATACAAATATTACACATGTATACAAATTTTCACAAAAAATAAAAAAACCCCGAATACACGTGTTCCATATTTTACTATGATTTGCGTATATATAATATAGGAGCGGTTGATGTTGCTCAAATACAAAATACATTGAAAATGTTACAAATGCTACAGTTGGCAACAAAAAATTAGACAAATTACAGCTAAACCAATGTTTTTAGCTACTTATCTCTTTTGTTTTTCGTATGAGTATCTTATTAATAATTATTTTCTCTTCCAATGTTCTTTTCAGATCAACAGAAAGATGGAGAGAGAGCTAGTTATCCACAAAACACCTGGTCCACTCCTCTTATTTTGTATCTCTTCATGCAAGATTTGTTATATTTTATTCAGTGGTGTGTAATTTTAATATTTTGGATCTCTTCATGCAAGATTTGTTATATTTTGTCGATCGTATGTAATTTTAATATTTTTGATCTCTATGTATGAGCTGCTATGTTTGTTTGGTCAAGTGTGTAATTTTGTTTTTAATATTTATGTAATGTTTACTGAATATTTATGTTACTGTAGATTATTCCGTTTTTGTTAAATATAGAATATCGTTCTATAAAAAAAATAAAAAAATCATCACATATTATAAACGTCCGTTACTATTGAAATCTGCTACACCTCAAAAAAAAAAAAATGGCCCCTCTAATCTTGTGACACTTGTCTACTCACCCAACCCAAACCGCCGCAATTCAAACCCAGAAAAGAAAAGCCACGCTCCCATCCAACCACCACAATCTCCAAATTCCGGCGAACAGATAACTCTGCAAAATCCTTTGCACTAAAAAGGACTGTTCTACTAAATCCTCTCCCAAATTCCAATGAAACCGATGGCGAACGCGAGCGCGACTTCGAAGCCTTCACCTCCCTTTTCCTCTTCGCGTTCTCCATGGTTTCGTCTTTGAACGCTCGAATGTCTGCAGCTGCAAGCGATTTCAATTAGGATTTGCAGCAATCCGTTCATCATTTTCAGGTGGGTCACCGCCGCGATGCCTGATTCAAGAAGTTCAGGTTCGAAAACGGTGCTATCGCTGAATCAATTTCATCGATTTTGTTCCCAATCTTGTAAATATGTTAATTTTTTACTGAATGATTGGGTTTGGAATCATTATCCTCTGCAAATTTGTAGATTTATTTTATCTATTACATTCGCACTCTTGTAAACCACGGAGAGGCCACTCGGAGGTGTTTCAACAGCCAGGTAGCCGCAAAGTGAAGGCTCCCCCCCCCCCCCTCGGTTGCCTGAACCCCAGGATGAGGTGCTGTGAATTATGCAATTCGATCCAGAAATCTCCGGTTTGCAGCCTTCAAGTTACAAGCGGCACAAAAAGATCGAAAAGCGTGCCTACGAGGGTTGGAAAACATCAGTCCTAATATCTAATAAAGAAACCAAGGCAAAAGGTTTGAATGCATTTCCTTTCAGATTGTTTCACTCTGTACCAATCATGCACATTGAGATGGAAAAACCCAACTGATATGTGTTTGCTTTTCTCAGTTCTTCGCAAGCGGACCAGACAAACTAGCCTAAACCTTCTGAAGGATGTACATGTACACGTATCCCAAACTCAGAACTTGGAGGCTGTATAGGACGATACATGTTTGCCTTCTTGTGCCATACGATCGAGAATGTCAAGCAAAGCATTGAAACGGTAAACGAATTATTGAAGTTCTGATTGCAAACTCATCAGATATCGATATGGAGATCGAGTGAAATGTATGAATAGAAAGTTCCAAATTTCAGCCATGAATACAAGCAGAGTTTATGTTTTTTGGTTGGGGATGGCCATTGCTCATGAAGTATTTGGGTTAACAGTGGCGGAGCCAGAATTTTAACTAAGGAGGGATCAAAATGTGTCACCCTAAAATGCTTCCTTGATCCAAGAAAAATAAAGATATGCCTTGTCCTAAGTTACCAACCACCATCGTTTGGATTTGATATGATGTTCTTGTCATCCTCTTCCTCAGCTCAACTCCCAAAAGTCCTTTTAAGCAGAAGAATGAAGGAAGCTCTCTCGCCTACTTCCTCTCTCTCCCTCTTCTAATCACTGGAGTCCCATTAAATTTCAAGCATTCAGGTAAACCCAACGCTCAAAACATTACGGTCATGACTTATGTATACGAAGCTAATGTAATGCTGAATTATTTTTTTTCCAACATCAAGTTTGGGTGCCACTTTAAATGTAACAAAACCGAAAAAGAATCATCAATTCCTCTTTTTTTACTTGGCTTCAGTGGCCTCGCTGTAAGTGTGAACAAACTTTTTTGATCCCAAATACTTTATTATTTATGCTTATACATGCTTTGTTTAGACTAGTGAAACTACAAGAATTTTTTGAAGCGTCATAGATGACTCGGCTTAACTTCAATCCAAGAGGTTTAAAAAAGGTATTTGTAATATTGTCCATATTGATTCACCATGATTTAACAGGTAGAACTTAGAAATTAAACAAGCACATTTTCAAATCAGGATTTAGTTTTGAATTTCTGTGCAGGTGCATTTTGCCACATCACCAACAGCTACTACTACACATTAGGGACACCCATTTTTGCTAGCAACTCTCTAAAGTGTCAACATCAAACCGTACAGTACGTGCGGAGATCCAGTCCAACCTAGAAAAACTCGACCCATTTGCTTTTAGCAATATTGGTTTTGAGCGTGAATATCGACCCATTAAACTGCTAAAACCCATTTGCTTTTAGCAATATTGGTTTTGAGCGTCAACATTGACCCATTAAATTTCATTTTTTAGCAATATTGGTTTTGAGCATCATTGAGCAATATTAATTTTGAGCGTCAACGTCGAGCAATATTGGTTTTCAGCGTCAACATCTTGCAATATTGGTTTTGAGCGTCAACATCCTGCATTATTGGTTTGGTTTGGAGCGTCAACATCTTGCAATATTGGTTTGGTTTTGAGCGTCAACATCAACCCATTAAATTTCATTTTTTAGCAATATTGGTTTTGAGTGTCAACATTGGTTTTGAGCGTCAACATCAACCCATTAAATTTCATTTTTTAGCAATATTGGTTTTGAGTGTCAACATCGACCCATTAAATTTCATTGCTTAAAAAATGGAAAGAATTTGGCTGCAGCAGCACCTCCTGCCGATCACCAATTACAAAGGGACATGTGTCCAATTTGTGATTGAAAAATTAATCACTTGGACACATGTCAATCCGTAATTGATGAGCAGCACGAACTGCTGCTGATTTTTCAGTAGCCAAGTTCCGTTCTTAAAAAACCTCGACCCATTAAATTCATTGCTTAAAAAAAATTCGACCAATAATTCTCTAATAAAGAACCCTATAACGGAAGGGAACCTTTCCCCCTTTGTCAAAATAACCGAGTCAACCAACAAGTTTATATACACGCTCACACAACCCTGCACTACGTACTCGACTTGATCCCTCATTTCTCATTTTCTCCTTCTCCCAGCTGCCTTACTCAACTCAATCCCTCATTTCTCTTTCTCTCAGCTGCCGTACTCAACTCAATCCCTCATTTCTCTCCTTCTCCCAGCTGCCAATTTTGGAGCACAGCTATGGCGGACGTTGAAAATCAAAACCCTCTTCGAAATCCACCTCCATATCCACAACATCTAATGGAGACCCTTACCATCCTCTTGGCCTTAGCTGCCATTCTGATTCCCCTCGGGATGAATCCGAGCCAGTTTGTCAAACCTCCCTCTGCCGATACGGCTACTTGTGAGTGCAAACTGAATAACTGCCCATGCCTTCCCCCTTACTACATTCTCTCTGTCGTGGTTATGGCAGCTCTCTCTATTGTTTGGTTTGGACTCTTAGTCCTCTCCGCCCGACTTCCATACCGATTCGTTATCTGGGGAGGGCTTGGCTTAGTGTGGGCTATCTGCTGGATCATTCTGCATGGCATCCTTGCACCCCAATTTTATAATCCAATGGTTTATTCCTTCAATCCTGTTCTGGCGGTCATGTTGTTGTTTAACCTAAGATTTCGAAATGCCTGGGAGCGTGCGATCCGAGTCATACCTGACAACTGCAGATTTTGGAACTATATCACAGGAAACTACTAATGTTGGGGTAATGTATCTTTTCATACTTTTCTTACTGAAAATATAATTTTAACCAATGAAATTTAATTTTCTCCACAATAAACCCGACGTAAGTTTTTTACTCGAATAAAATTCATTGACTAGATTCCACATTAGCAAATATTTAGATTCCGAGAGAAGTTAAAAATTCATTAAACAAACCCTATGAAACATGTATTATAGAGTTTTTGGGTGAATTTTGATTCAAATATTTTTTTCAATTGTTTTAGCAGTTGTATTTTTCTTTTCTTTTTTACCGTTAGATTTGATCGTTTTCGATCTCAGTCGTTGGATTTACTGTATTTAAAATGTTAAAATTACCCAAAATTTATTTTAGACCCAAGAAGGATTTGATTAGTAACCTAAATTTTAGGTTTTAACCCAAGTTTAAAACCTAAATGATCTATGCTTTCTTCTTATAATTATTTTATTGAAAAATCATTTTAATTAATTCATGTTCATCTTTTTTAGAGTATATTTCTGGCCTCAAAATTATTTATACAAATATTACACATGTGTACAAATTTCCAAAAAAAAAAAAACCGAATAATACCTGTACACCACACGTGTTCCATATTTTACTATGATTTGCGTATATATAATATAGGAGCGGTTGATGTTGCTCAAATACAAAAAACACTAAAAATGTTACAAATGCTACAATTGGCAACAAAAAATTAGACAAACTACAGCTAAACCAAAGTTTTTTAGTTACTTATCTCCTTTGTTTTTCGTATGAATATCTTATTAACAATTATTTTCTCTTCCTATGTTATTTTCAGATCAATAGAAAGATGGAGAGAGAGCCAGTTATCCGCAAAATACCTGGTCCACTCCTCTTATTTTGTATCTCTCCATGCAAGAATTGTTTCATTTTATTCAGTGGTATGTAATTTTAATATTTTGGATCTCTCCATGTAAGACTTGTTATATTTTGTCGATTGTGTGTAATTTTAATATTTTTTTTATCTCTATGTATGAGCTGCTATGTTTGTTTGGTCAAGTGTGTAATTTTGTTTTTAATATTTGTGTAATGTTTACTGAATATTTGTGTTACTGTAGATTATTCTGTTTTTGTTAAATATAGAATATTGCTATAATAAAAAAAAAATTATCACATTTTATAATCCGCTCATACTTAAACGTCTGTTTTTATTGAAATTTGCTGCACCTAAAAAAAAGGGAATTTTAACGAAAAGCTTCCGGTACTATTTACTTTAACGAAAAACCACATTTTTACACTAAAAAAATCAATCATAGTACAATTCACTTTACTATTTATTTTATACTTATAGTTAAAAATCAAAGTTTTCACATTTGTTTTTTTAGTTTTTTTTAAAAAAAATTGGCCTCTCTAATCTTGTGACACTTGTCTACTCACTTAACCCAATTTGACACTAACAAAGTCCCTCTCCCCAAACTGCCGCAATTTAAACCCAGAAAAGAAAAGCCACACTCCCATCCCACCACTACAATCTCCAAATTCCGGCGAACAGATAACTCTGCAAAATCCTCTGCACTAAAAAAGTACTGTTCTACTAAATCCTCTCCCAAATTCCAATGAAACCGATGGCGAACGCGAGCGCGACTTCAAAGCCTTCACCTCCCTTTTCTTCTTCGCGTTCTCCATGGTTTCTTCTTTGAACGCTCGAATGTCTGCAACTGCAAGCGATTTCAACTAGGGTTTGCAGCAATCCGTTCATCATTTTCAGGTGGGTCACCGCCGCGATGCCTGATTCAAGATGTTCAGGTTCGAAAACGATGCTCTCGTTGAATCAATTTCATCGATTTTATTCCCAATCTTGTAAATTTGTTAACTTTTGATTGAATGATTGGGTTTGGAATCATTATCCTCTGAAAATTTGTGAATTTATTTTATCTATTACATTCGCACTCTTGTAAACCACGGAGAGGCCACTCGGAGGTGAATCAATTAAATTTTTTATCATTCAATTTTTTTTTTTTTTTGTTTTGTGTTTTTTGATCATCTGAAAAATGTTGCTGATGTTTGTTTGGATTGTTGGTTTGTCGCTGTAGCTACAAATATGTGGACAGATGCTGTGAAAGATAGAATTCAAAAATGAGAAATAGAGTGGATTAATTATTTTTATAGGTTGGAGTATGCAATTTGTGTTTGAAAAACTTTGAGAGCTAATTTATTTTGGAGGCCAATTTTTTTTTCTCTTTGATTCATAGTTTATGAATTAGTGCTTTGACAACTAGTTTACTTTGATAATTACCATCTTGGAATGTTTGATGCTTACTCAATCATAGACTGGTTCTATTCACATTACTTTCAAGTAGTTGTGTCAGTCAAGTTCCATTTTTGACATGTTTGATTGTTAATATTACCTTAGCTGGTTTGGTATTGTTGTGCTTTGAAAAAAAACTGCTTCTGCTATGCTGTGAGAATAAGCAGCTGTGAAATAAAGCAGCAAAGGGTTTGGTAAACTTTTTTGTAAAAGTGCTTTTGAAAAAAAAAACAGTATTATAATGTTTGATAAACTTTTATGTAAAATAGATGTTAAAAAAAGCTGGTTTTTCAAAGTTGAGTTTTGCAGCTTTGTGTTTTTGGTTTTTTTTCACCAAAAACTGTGAAAAAAGCTAAAGTTGAATGTTTACCAAACATAAAAAAGCTCCCAATTTTTTTTATAGCAATTTTTTTTAGAATCATCTCCGGGTAAAAGTGTAATGGCTTCTATGTTTATGATAAACTGAGGTACTAATAACCTAATAAAAAAGGAAACTTGAAACTGAGGTACTAATAACCTAATAAAAAAATTCTAATTGGGACATTGGTTCCTAGCTGAGCTGACACAGACAAACTTGCATGTTTCGTCCCTACATCCTGTTATCATGCTATTTTTGTTCTGTCCGTCTGCCACATTTGATATCTAATTAGCACAACCGAGACGACATCTAATTAGCACGACCGATGTTCATTACTTGATCCGGGGGATCTTCTACAGGCATTCCACGCTGCTCGTTGGAAATCAAAGCCGCCTCTGGTTGATTTGTGTTATTGTGTAACCGTTGGCGGTGTCAGAAGATAAGTTTTCAGCTGCTTAGAAATAGAGCATGTGATTTAGGGATTAAATCTGAACAGTTTTTATGCTTGGAAGAAGATGAGAAGTGGGAAAGAGATATTTGCTAGTTTCATTGCTTCTTATGTAAACCTCTGCTTTGTCTGAACCCTCAAGTTGGAATATCTTAAACAATAAACTCTACTGTGTAACTGAGTGAAAAACGGGGGATGCATCATGTGTTGAAACTTGAGAGACGTAGTAATGGGAGATATTATCTTGGTTGTACATAAGAATCTCTCCTCAAATTGGCCAACATAAACTCTTTCTAGATCCAATAAAGTTGGTAATCAACTTATATGATTCAAGAGAAGGCAACATAGTCTTACACTCAAATTTTCGATTCTTAGATACTAAAGGAATGGAGGTTTAGATACGCGGCTTGATACATCATGTGTAATAAAACAATTGGTTGAAAACTTGAAAAATACAATTTTCAACCAATTGTATTATGACATTTAATGTACTCGTTTGTGTTCTCAGCACACTGAAAATTTTCTAATTGTCATTAAATGAGGTTGATTTAATCTATTTATTACACAAATTTTGAGATATAAACACATTTAGTGATAATTAATAATTAATTAACTCTCGAACTTATTTTCTTAATTACAAAATTAAAATACACGTGTTACTCAAATAGAGTGGAGAAGACAAACATTTGAACTAACGTGCATACTATATGAAAATTTACCGTAAGCGATTAAGCGCGAAAACCAGCAAATTTACTTCCCGCCATTTTCGAGTGTGCTCAATGGCAATACCTCGTCTCGTCTCTCTCTCTCTCCCTCCCCAAAACCCACCAATCAGCCAGAGAGATCGCATCTCAGAAGAAATGGATCTCTCCGACATAGCAAGGAAGCTCGATCTCTACGACTCCAAGCACGTCATCCGACGAGCCGCCGAGCTCCGCCGTCTCTGCGACATCCAGTTCGACTCCTCCATATTCGGCGTTGTAAGCTTCTCTCAAAATCCATATATCTCTTATCTGATCAATTTTCCCAACTGGGTATTTATCAAATTTGATTGTAATTTTCAGGGCGAGGTTTGCAAAGCTGTGATTTGCTTAGATATCGCCGCCACAAGGTAATCGAGCTGTTGATTTTGCAATCCCGTCCTTTTTCAGATTCATACTGGGGTTTTAACTTTACGCTTGTGATTGTTTTGTAGATCCGGGCTCCTATTCGATAGGAAAAAGGCGATAACGTTGAGTGGGATGTCTGAAAAGGCTTACACTGGATGCTACAATTCGATGCAGAACGGTCTCGGGGTCAAGTGGGTTTTCCATTTCTCATTTGGTTCTTCTGATTTCGACGTCATTTTTCGGTTTTGTGGATACTGATTACTGGATTGGATTGTGTGTTGTGGTGGTGGTGTAGGAACTGGCAATTCAGTTTGGGTGTGTTCGGATCATTCGCTTTGTACAGAAGGCCTTGTCTCTGTAAGATGCGATTTCAATCTTTTTTCGGTTTTTAATGAATACTTTTCATATGCTTGCTTCATGGAACTGCATGTCACTTGCTAAATGTTCGACAAAACGCTTCTGAGAGCATCAAGTTCTGGTTATCTGTTAGGATGGCTTGGTTCTAAGTGTAGATTATTATTATTATACTGTCATGTTTCAGTTACAAGACTCGGTTTCTTGCATCGTTGCCAGCTTCTCGGCGGGCAAGTGCTGATTTCACTCGTCCCGTGTTCATTGCTGTGGCATTCTATGTGTGTGCAAAACACAAGGTATCCCCATGATTGATCTCTCTCGCTTGATTTCGTGGGAAGAAAGGGATTTCCTCCGTAAGAATTTTAGTCTTTTACTAATTAGTGTCATACCTAATGTGTTTGCAGTTAAAGGTAGACAAGCTTAAGTTGATTGAGCTTTGCGGTGCATCTGAAACTGAATTCTCTTCCGTAAGATGCAGCCTTTCCTACTATGCAATAGTCATTTTTGTTGTCAACTACATTTTTTGTTTCTAGGCTTATCATATTTGTGAGCTTCTTCTGCAGGTTTCGACTTCCATGAAAGACTTGTGCTTTGATGTTTGTGGAATTGAAAAGGAAAAGAAAGATCCCAAGGATGTGAAGGGGAATCGAGGTATATATCTGTTGCTGAACTTACGTTTTAACTTTTCCATGGTGCATAACTTCTAGATACTTTGCCATCGTTATTCATTAACTTGTCGATTGGTGCACAGAGCTTCTAGATGTTTTGCCGGAGAAAAGGAAACTTGAGGATGGTGGCTATTCCTCCGATGAAGGAACTGAGGTACTAATAACCTAATAAAAAAATTCTAATTGCTACATTGGTTCCTAGCCGAGCTGACACAAACAAACTTGCATGTTTCGTCCCTACAACCTGTTATCATGCTATTTTTGTTCTGTCCGTCTGCCACATTTGATATCAATCATGTTCATGCCACTACCTTATCAAGCAACCTGGATTTTCTACGCTTAAGATACATGTTAGAATTCTGATAGAATCACAAATCTTGTCTTTTTATATCGATTATCTTATTTTGAATTCTATGGTGACGGCTATCACCATCCATTTCTTTTGCGACCTTGAGGTCGAACACACTTTAGAGTGGACTCTGCCCTTACAGCATGACGGAACAAATGATATAGCTTTTAATTTAGCCACTTTCGAGCTGTTTTCAGGCCAAACCACGGCGAGTTAGTCGTCGAGAAAGGTACCATTCTTTTCATCTCGTCGAGAAGTATGATTTTCGTTTTGAATCACTCGATTTCGTTGAGTATTAAAGAAGTTATGAACGTTTAAAGTTTACTTAGTTTTCGGTGAGTTTTTCAGTTTTCTCGTGGATCAGTCACCTTTCATGTTATTTTTCGGCCATCTCCGGCAACCATTGGGCTTTCAAATAGGTATAATTTTGTTCTACACTTTCCTATCTTCATTTTGATATTATGGGTCGAATTTGGTTAAGAAATGATTGAGTTACGAAGCTTTGAAAATTGCTTAAACTTTCAGTCAATAGCTCTGAGACACTTAACGAAGTTTTTAAAGGAATGATCAAAATAATAGATGGTGGACAATCTCAAGGATCAAAGTGATGTGTTATGCAAATCTTAAGAATCATTTTGACTACAAAATTCTGTGACTAAAAAACGGTCAAATATCAAACCACACTATAGTGTCAAATATCAAACCACACCGCGTAGTCCGTAGCTTTTGGCAATATGAATTTTCGAAGCTCACCTAACCTATAATTTTTTAAGTGTGTCAACATCAAACCGCACACTTTATGATAAAGAACCCCAAAATTGTCCCAAAAAAAAAAAAAAAACCCCAAAATTGTCACATTTAGAAAGGCAAGTGAACCAAAAAACTCTTGTAAGTGTCAAATATCAAACCACATTGTAGTCCATAGCTTTTGGCAATATGAATTTTCGAAGCTCACCTAACCTATAATTTTTTAAGTGTGTCAACATCAAACCGCACACTTTATGATAAAGAACCCCAAAATTGTCCCCAAAAAAACAAAACGTCAAAATTATCACATTTAGAAAGACAAGTCAAACCGCACACTTTATGATAAAGAACCCCAAAATTGTCCCCAAAAAAACAAAACCTCAAAATTATCACATTTAGAAAGACAAGTTAACCAATAGAAACAAAACACCGCCAGTTTATAAACAAGCTTACACAACCCGGCTCTACGTACTCAACTCAATCCCTCATTCTCTCCTTCTCCCAGCTGGTAATTTTGGAGCACAGCTATGGCGGACGTTGAAAATCAAAACCCTCTTCGAAATCCATCTCCATATCCGCAACATCTAACGGAGACTCTGACCATCCTCTTGGCCTTAGCTGCCATTCTGATTGCCCTCGGGATGAATCCGAGCCAGTTTGTCAAACCCCTCTCTGCCGATACGGCTACTTGCGAGTGCAAACTGAATAACTGCCCATGTCTTCCCCCTTACTACATTCTCTCTGTCGTGGTTATGGCAGCTCTCTGTGTTGTTTGGTTTGGACTTTGTGTCATCTCCGCCCGACTTCCATACCGCTTCGTTATCTGGGGAGGGCTTGGCTTAGTGTGGGCTATCTACTGGATCATTCTGCATGGCATCCTTGCACCCCAATTTTATAATCCAATGTTTTATTCCTTCAATCCTGTTCTGGCAGTCATGTTGTTGTTTAACCTAAGATTTCAAAATGTCTGAGAGCGTGCGATCTAAGTCATAGCTGACAACTGCGGATTTTGGAACTATATCACGGGAAACTACTAATGTTTGGGTATCTTATTAATAATTATTTTTAATTATTTTCTCTTCCAATGTTTGGGTATCTTATTAATAAGCTGTCATGTTTGTTTGGTCAAGTGTGTAATTTTGTTTTTAATATTTATGTAATGTTTACTGAATATATGTGTTACCGTAAATTATTTCCTTTTTGTTAAATATAGAATATCGTTCTATATAAAAAAAAAATCACATATTATAATCCTCTTTTACTTAAAAATACATTTGTACTGAAATCTGCTGCACCTAAAAAATAATTGGTCTCTCTAATCTTTTGACACTTGTGTACTCGTTTAAGGCAACTTAACACTATCAAGTCTTTCAATTCGAATATCGTAGATGACGAATTCGATACCAGTTCAAAAAAAAAAATCTATCTGTTATCAACCTCACGCCGCCGTCTCCATCCGCAAACTGCCACAATTCAAACCCTGAAAAGGAAAGCCACGCTCCCATCCCACCACCACAATCTCCAAATTCCGGCGAACAGATTACTCTGCAAAATCCTCTGCACTAAAAAAGTACTGTTCTACTAAATCCTCTCCCAAATTACAATGAAACCGATGGCGAAGGCAAGCGCGACTTCGAAGCCTTCACCTCCCTTTTCCTCTTCGCGTTCTCCATGGTTTCTTCTTTGAACGCTCGAATGTCTGCAACTGCAAGCGATTTCAACTAGGATTTGCAGCAATCCGTTCATCATTTTCAGGTGGGTCACCGCCGCGATGCCTGATTCAAGAAGTTCAGGTTCGAAAACGGTGCTTTCGCTGAATCAATTTTTTTTCTCTTTGATTGATAGTTTATCAATTAGTGCTTTGACAACTAGTTTACTTTGATAATTACCAGCATGGAATGTTTGATGCTTACTCAATCATAGAGTGGTTCTATTCACATTACTTTCAAGTAGTTGTGTCAAGTTCCATTTTTGACATCTTTGGTTGTTAATATTACCTTAGCTTACTAAAAGTGTAATGGCTTATATGTTTATGATAAGGCATTGCTCGAATTAATTTTTGATAGGCAGAATTGGATAATTTGACGTCCACACACGTATGCAATTGTTTGATGGTGACGCCTAAGATACATGTTAGAATTCTACGCTTAAGATACATGTTAGAATTCTGATAGAATCACAAATCTTCTCTTTTTATATCGATTATCTTATTTTGAATTCTATGGTGACGCCTATCACCATCCATTTCATTTGCTACCTTGAGGTCGAACACACTTTAGAGTGGACTCTGCCTGTACAGCATGACGGAACAAATGATATAGCTTTTGTTTTTATGTTCTTGATCAGTCTCATCTTAACAACCTTTAGAGTAAGCCACCCTAGAAATGAAAACTACAGAATGTAACTGTTTGATGCCCTTGAACTTGCAGCCTTCAAGTTACAAGCGGCACAAAAAGATCGAAAAGCGTGCCTACGAGGGTTGGAGAACCTCAGTCCTAACATCTAATAGAGAAACCAAGGCAAAAGGTTTGAATGCATTTCCTTTCAGATTGTTTCACTCTGTACCAATCATGCACATTGAGATGGAAAAACCCAACTGATATGTGTTTGCTCTTCTCAGTTCTTTGCAAGCGGACCAGACAAACTAGCCTAAACCTTCTGAAGGATGTACATGTACACATATTTCGCCATATGCATTTACTACAAAATGTAAACTTATTTTAAATGAAACATGTTGAAGTCTCTTTGCATTTGCATAAGCTATTGTGTGTTGTTAAAAGAGAGGGGGCATCTAGCATACAACACACACGCCATGGGTGTACAACTGAGTTTGCCATGGAAGGATTTCTGGATTTCTTCGATGCCTCTCCTTCAGCCCCTCACCATTTACATGAATTTTTAGATTGCAGAGTCTGACAACATGAAGCATATAGACCGTTAGCAGCTATAGATTTATTTTTCAAAGCATTTTGGATAGGAAAATTAATGGATGGTAGAAGTAAAACTGAAATTGAAAAACGCCGAGGTTAAACATGTACAGTTGAAACCGCACCATTTGTATAATTTTTTTCCCAAAAAAAAAGAAGAAAGAAATTAGGGTCACATAGCTTTGCCAAGCTCACAGCACACATGCCATGAGAAGAAATTTAATGACTATTGTCTGTTGCTAAAAGAGAGGGAAGGTAGAATGTAATGGAATAAATCTGTTCTCAAAATATGAAACTAATATTCTCAATGTGTTTGAATTCTCTTCTTTTCATTGTCATTATTTGGCTTCCTTCTTTCATTGTTTGTTCATTATACAACTGTTTTACTTACCAGTACTGTAAAATCCAACTCATATAGTTTGATGTTACAGATATGAATTCCAGGAATTAGTTAAACAATTTATAATCTAATCAAATTAACAAGAAAAACATATGTTCCCATGCATGTAGAAACTCAGTGGAGATAAAACTACATTTGCAAATGAGGCAGAGAACCGATGAAGTGATTATGGTGCATGTGTTGTGTGTTCTAATATAGGAAGTACATTAGTTTTAGGAGTGATAATGTGACTTATTGCATGTAAATTTATCATCAAATTTGAAAGATATTGTACATTTATTTTGGAGACCGATATATCATTGTTTGATTTCAGTCTTTTGTTTTTACCTTTTCAAATAGTTGGTCTGCTTCTCTATATTTTCACATTGCCTCCACCAAAAGGTCAGTTTTCTTTTTTTTCATTAAAATGTTCTTAGATTGTGGTTATATGTGTTTTGTTTTTTGCTATTGTATCTTTTGAAGTTTGCTTATTTGTATATTTGTTTGCATCTGGTTTTGCTTGCTTGGTCTATAGGTGGCTTGGTTGTATTTTCTCCCTTCCTTTTTATCAGTTTATTGCTTGGCAATGTTAATTTGTAACTGCAATGCGCAAAAAAAACTAGGACTAGCAAGAGACAGCGGATGATACAAGAAGGACATAATATCCTGCTTTAAGTGGTGCACAAGTGTGTAATGAGAATATTTATGATGCTAACAATGTGGAAATCAACCTGCATGATTAGCTTTTACTGCCCTCATGTAAATTTGTAGTCAGTCATTGATTTCTGTTCTTTTATGCACAGTTTTGGGTTTGTGGTATTGTGTTGATTGATGCTATTGGGGTTGGAGAATGTTAAAATCCCACGTTGGAAGCTTAGCTAAATGAAATACAAAAGGAAATGAATGTTGCCAATTCATTAGTAGTGAGCGGCTAGACCGCCTCTGGAATGACGGCTGGCTAGCCCCACCAATTCTCTCTTTTGTGTTTCCATCTAATTTGGTGTTTATCTTTGGCAGATGGATCCGGGAGATGCCGATTGCCAGCAGCTGGAACAATTGCTTCTTGTGCTCTTCTAACCAACCGATATTCAATATCATGTAAGGAATTATAATGGTTTCGATTCTTCTGTACTTTTCCTTTTAAGTTTAGTGTTGTAGTACTAAGTTTTCTGGATGTCACATTGAGTCATGTGACCATCGTATTCTCTCTCACAGCTCACAACGACGTAATCGCGCAGAGCTTCGTTGATTTTTGTCAACTCCGACCACGAACAGCGTCGGGGTAAGCTGTCGACCACCCCCTCTCCATCTTCTTTTTCTTCTTCCGCTTCTCCCTGTGCATTCCAGTTTGACTGTCTGTGATCGAAAAGGTCAGTTCATCTAAATTCAGCAATTGACTCTCAAACTCTGAATCTGATTTCGTCTCCTTCTGCTGTTCTTCTCCATTCCCCTCTTCTCTTTCTTCCGTAAATTTAATCAACTAATTGGATTATTCATTTTTTTTTATAGAACATCTGCGGCTCCACACGAAAGATTCAGTTTTTGCCTGATCATTGTCAAACGCTGTAGCAACTGGAGGCCCAAATTTACAACAGCCACTCAACAACTAAGAATCTCCAAAACACCAACAAAGGAAGAGCCCAACCCATGAGTTGAGCCCAAAACAAAAGCGCCTAGCCTAACACAGAGTCTACTACCAAAAGTTCAGCGTGTGCGGTCATACGTACCGTCTGCAAAAGTTCAGCGTGTGCGGTCATACTACCAAGCTGAACTTTTACACTAAAAGCCTAAATTCCCCAATCCACATCATGATACACTGAAAACCTAAATTCCCCAATCCACATCATGATTCATCAACTCTTATAAACACACTATGTCTCCTCCTCCAGTTGCCGTACTCAGCTCAATCTCAATCCCTGATTTCTTTCTCTCCTCCTCCCAAATCTCCCAAATCTGCTATGGCGGACGTGGAAAATCAATACCCTCTTCGAAATGCGCCTCCGTACCCACAACATCTAACTGAGGCTTTGGCCATCCTGTTGGCCTTAGCTTCCATTCTGACCCCCGTCGGGATGAATCCAAGCCAGTTTGCCAAACCTCCATACTACATTCTCTCTGTCGTGGTTATGGCAGCTCTCTCTCTTGTTTGGTTTGGACTCTTTGTCCTCTCCGCCCGACTTCCATACCGATTCGTTATCTGGGGAGGGCTTGGCTTAGTGTGGGCTGTCTGCTGGATCATTCTCCATGGCATACTTGCACCCCAATTTTTCATGCCCATGGTTTGTTCCTTCAATATTGTTTTGGGGGTCATATTGTTGTTGAACCTACGATTTCGAAATGTTTGGGAGCGTGGGATCCAAGTCATAGCTGAAAACTGCAGATTTTGGAACTATATAACTGGAAACTACTAATGTTCGGGTAATGTTTTAGCAGTTGGATTTTTTTTACCGTTAGATTTGATCGTTTTCGATCTCAGCCGTTGGATTTCCTATATTTAAAATTTTAAAATTACCCAAATTTTAGGTTTCAACCCAAAATTTATTTTAGACCCAACAAGGATTTGATTAGTTTAAAACCAAAGTTTAAAAGTGATTTAGGTTTTCTTTTTATAATTATTTTATAGAAAAATCATTTAATTAATTCATGTTCATCTTTTTTAGAGTATATTTCTGGCCTCAAAATTATTTATACAAATATTACACATGTATACAAATTTCCACAAAAAAAATAAAAAATAAAAAACACCGAATAATACCCTATGGTTTGCGTATATATAATATAGGAGCTGTTGATGTTGCTCAAACACAAAATCCACTGAAAATGTTACAAATGCTACAATTGGCAACAATGAATTAGATAAATTACAGCTAAACCAATGTTTTTCGTATGAGTATCTTATTAATAATTGTTTGTAATTATTTTCTCTTTCAATGTTCTTTTCAGATCAGTAGAAAGATGGAGAGAGAGCGGTTGACCATACTTTTATTTGGTCAATGAATAATATCACTCGGAAGAAGGGAATTTCACTGCTCCGTACACTTTGTTTTTATTATTTTTGTAATGTTTGCTGAATATTTGTGTTACCGTAGATTATTTCGTTTTTGTTAAATGTAGAATATCGTTCTATTAAAAAAAAATCATCACATATTATAATTTTGTGGCAGTTGACTACTCACTTAACCCAATTTGATACCATCAAATGTTTCGATTTGAATTTTGATACAATCAAGTGTGTTGATTTGAATTTCGTGAATGACGAATTCGATACTAAGTTAGGTGGTAAAAAAAAAAAACAAAAAACAAAAAAGTCTCTTCGTTATCAACCTCACGCTGCCGTCTCCATCCCCAAACTACCGCACTTCAAACCCAGAAAAGAAAAGCCAATCTCCCATCCCACCACCAAAATCTCCAAATTTCGGCGAACAGATAACTCTGCAAAATCCTCTGCACTAAAAAAGGACCGTTTTACTAAATCCTCTCCCAAATTCCAATGAAACCGATGGCGAACTCGAGCGTAACTTCGAAGTCTTCACCTCCCTTTTCCTCTTCGCGTTCTCCATGGTTTCTTCTTTGAACGCTCGAATGTCTGTAACTGCAAGCGATTTCAACTAGGATTTGCAGCAATCCGTTCATCATTTTCAGGTGGGTCACCGCTGCGATGCCTGATTCAAGAAGTTCAGGTTCGAAAACGGTGCTCTCGCTGAATCAATTTCATCGATTTTGTTCCCAATCTTGTAAATTTGTTAATTTTTGATTGAATGATTGGGTTTGGAATCATGATCCTCTGCAAATTTGTAAATTTATTTTATCTATTACATTCGCACTCTTGTAAACCACGGAGAGGCCACTCGGAGGTGTTCCATTTCAATCCAACAATGCCCCTCCCTTTGTTATACCCTAGGGTTCACTGTTAGTAGTCAATACCTTTTTTTCGATAATTTCAGTGTAAATATATCTAATTTTAGTAGTCAATACCTTTTTTTTTTCACATTTAAAATTGTAGAGGTTCAAATCCTTAGCTAAGGTAAATAATTGTTTAAATGAGTCATTTCAGACATACGTCCCAGTTATAAAGCAATAGGTGCTATTATTGTAAAGAGAAAATTGTAGCAATAATCCTTGAACGTTAACCTAATTAAAAATTTATGATCCCTTAATTAAAAATTTATGATCATTAGTCCCTTAACTCATGAAAACGTGCAATCATGGTCTTGCTTAGCAACTCCTCACATGCTATGCATGTAAAGCTGAATCAAGGGGTAAATATGAAAAATCAAATGAGAACATAGTAGCAAATTAGCAATGATCCCTCAATTTTAATCCAAATGGATAAATGGACCATCAACTTTAATCAAATTGAAGCAATGTCCCTCAACTTTAACTCAATTTTAGCAATAATTCTTCTAACATGACTCATTTTGATGGAAGTTTTGATGGAGTTGAAGAAAATGATCATAGCTGCACGTTTTGATGAGTGAATGGATCATTGATTACAAATTTTTAATTCAAAGACCAGTGCTCCAATTGTGTTAAAGTTGAGCATGTTTCAATGATCTCAACACATTATCAGGTAAATTTGTCTCTTTTTCCTCTCCGGTCACACCATATTTTTAATTTTCTTAATTACTACAGACGTGAATTAGGTCAGTTGGCTAAACCAGCATGTATAACTCTTTGCCCAAACATTCTTAATCACCTTGTTTAATTCTTCAGGAGTTGGGATTCTATCAAGTCCATTTGCACTTTCTGAAGGAGGGTTGCTGAGCTTGATTTCTTTTCCAGTTGGCGCTTCTTTGTTGGTATACCGGGTTGCTTCTACAACGATGCATGGACGGGAATCCGCGGATCAAGAGTTATCCCGATATTGGAGAAGTTGCTTATGGACAGAAAGGAAGACCCACCATCTCCATTTTTCATGTACCTTGAGCCGTATTTGGTAGCTGTTGAGTTTCTAATACTAGAAGGTGACAACTTAAACCAGTTGTTCCCAAGCATGGGGTTCAACAATGCAGGCTTCAAAGTTGGAGGCAAACAATGCTTTGTTTTGTTCGCTGCCCTTGTAATTCTGCCAACTACAAAATGCTCGACAAAATGCTTCTGAGAGCATCAGGTTCTGTTTATTTGTTAGGATGGCTTGGTTCTAAGTGTAGAATATTATTATTATACCGTTATGTTTCAGTTACAAGACTCGGTTTCTTGCATCGTTGCCAGCTTCTCGGAGGGCAAGTGCTGCTTTCACTCGACCCGTGTTCATTGCTGTGGCATTCTATTTGTGTGCGAAAAAACACAAGGTATCCCCATGGTTCATCTCTCACGCTTGATTTTGTGGGCAGAAACAGATTTCCTCCGTACAACTTTTACTAATTACAGTGTCATACCTAATATGTTTGCAGTTAAAGGTAGACAAGCTTAAGTTGATTGAGCTTTGCGGTGCATCTGAAACTGAATTCTCTTCCGTAAGATGCAGCCTTTCCTACTATGCAATAGTCCCTTTTGTTGTCAACTACATTTTTTGTTCTAGGCTTATCATATTTGTGAGCTTCTTCTGCAGGTTTCGACTTCCTTGAAAGACTTGTGCTTTGATGTTTGTGGAACTGAAAAGGAAAAGAAGGATCCCAAGGATGTGAAAGGGAACGGAGGTAGATATCTGTTGCTGAACTTATTTTAACTTCTCCATGGTGCATAACTTCTAGATATTTTGCCATCATTAACCATTAACTTGTCGATTGGTGCCCAGAGCTCCTAGATGTTTTGCCGGAGAAAAGGAAACTTGAGGGTGGGAACTGAGGTACTAATAACCTAATTTGAGTTGCTACATTGGTTCCTAGCTGAGGCGAAGGTATTGGTTGTGATTGCCTCTGTATAATGCACACAAACAGCAGACTTGCATGTTTCGTCTCCACACCCTGTTATCATGCTGTTTTTGTTCTGTCCATCTGCCACATTTGATATGGCTATCACCATCCATTTCATTTGCTACCTTGAGGTCAAACACACTTTAGAGTGGACTCTGCCTGTACAGCATGACGGAACAAATGATATAGCCTTTCATCTTTATGTTCTTGATCAGTCTCATCTTAACAACCTCTAGAGTCAGCCACCCTAGAAATGAAAACTACAGAATGTAACTGTTTGATGCCCTTGAACTTGCAGCCTTCAAGTTACAAACGGCACAAAAAGATCGAAAAGCATGCCTACGAGGGTTGGAAAACATCAGTCCTCATATCTTATAAAGAAACCAAGGCAAAAGGTTTGAATGCATTTCCTTTCAGATTTTTTCACTCTGTACCAATCATGCACATTGAGATGGAAAAACCCAACTGATATGTGTTTGCTTTTCTCAGTTCTTTGCAAGCGGACCAGACAAACTAGCCTAAACCTTCCGAAGGATGTACATGTACACGTATCCGAAACTCAGAACTTGGAGGCTGTGTAGGACGATACATGTTTTCCTTCTTGTGCCATACAATCCAGAACGTCAAGCAAAGCATTGAAACGGTAAACGAATTATTGAAGTTTTGATTGCAAACTCATCAGACATCGATATGGAGATCGAGTGAAATGTATCAATACAAAGTTTCAAATTTCAGCTTTGAATACAAGCAGAGTTCATGTTTTTTGGTAGGGGATGGCCATTGCTCATGAAGTATTTGGGTTGATTTATCGAATGAGACAAATAGTGGCGGAGTCAAAATTTTAAATGAGAAGGGGTCCAAAAGTCTCACCCTAAAACGTTTCCTTGATCCAAGAAAAATAAAGATATGCATTGTCTTAAGCTACCGACCGTCATTGTTTGGATCTGGTACGACGTTCTTGTCATCCTCTTCCTCAACTCAACTCCCAAAAGTCATTTTAAGTGGAAGAATGAAGGAAGCTCTCTCGCCTACTTCCTCTGTCTTCCTCTTCTAATCACCTAAATCCCTCAAAATTCACGGTGATGCTGGTTAACAACATAACAACCACCAACCTTACTTCAAACCTAGTGAAAGAAATAAGGTAAAGATTCTAGTTGGGTCCCTAACACCTTGAAAATCTTCGAAAATCAAAGGCATAATTCTATTTTTTTTTGCGTGAAGAAAATATCAGAGTAGGCCTGAAACCATTCTGATTCTTACACGGCCATGCCCCTAGAGACCAAAATGGTGTCTAGCGAAAGAAAAAATTCAGTATGGTAGAGGGTCCAGTGGTTCCAACCTCTCACCCCATACTCTTTCACAAACTCTCTTTGTTGTTTGGTTAATTTGAGTCATCGTGATAATGTGACAAACTTTTTATTAGACATTCTTTGAGCATTCCCATTGAGGAACTCTATATGGAGCTGGAAAAGTTGTGGATATAGCCCATTTTAGAGCTCTGAGGAATATTTGGGGTTTTATAAAGGAATCTCTCCCAACGAGGGGCTATACTTTCGGGCATTATATGTGGCTAAATATATTTATTTATGTAGTAATTTGATTAAGCGATGATTTTGGAACTATATCACGGGAAACTACTAATGTTCGGGTAATGTATCTGTTCATACTTTTCTTACTAAAAACATAATTTTAACCAATGAAATTTAATTTTCTCCACAATAAACCTGACCTAAGTTTTTTACTCGAATAAAATTCATTGACTAGATTCCACATTAACAAATATTTAGATTCCAAGAAAAGTTAAAAATTCATTAAACGGACCCTATGAAACATGTATTATAGAGTTTTTGGGTGAATTTTTTATTCAAATGTTTTTTTTTCAATTGTTTTAGCAGTTGGATTTTTTTTACCGTTAGATTTGATCGTTTTCGATCTCAACAGTTGGATTTATTGTATTTAAATTTTTAAAATTACCCAAATTTTAGGTTTTCTTAAGTTGATTTGTGGACGTGCTATCTTAACTTTTTTTTATATGAACCCTTCAACCTAAAAAGTTCAAATTGTGACAAAGTTAGATTTCATTACTTATGAATCGTTCGTTGGATTAGATTCTCTTATCTCAAACTCATCCGTTGAAAGAAACAAACCCTCACTTCGCTCTCTGAAATAATTTGATTTTCACGTATAACACAACAATTTACCTAACACCAATTGGTAAATTAGTATCATACAATTTTGAAAAAAAAAAATTGAAAATTTCACCCATCAATGCCCATAAACGTGAAATCAATTTGAAATTTTAATTCATATGGAATTGAAAACAATCATTAATTATCCAAATTGCAAGAAAAAAATAATAATAAAAAAGAGTATAAGTGTATTCGTAAGTGAAAGGAGAGTGATAGAATTTTGCTCACATAGGTTGCTACTTTTTTTTGTGAGACCCACTGTTTTTTAGGACTAGATGCAGCCCGATTTTATGCTACTAAAAAAAGGAAGTAGCTAGCCCCCAGTGATGAATCTAGCTTCATTTTTCGGCTCATTGATGATGAAATTTCTCGTTAAGGCTGAAAATATGGTAGTCTCACAAATGATAAAACCCCCCATTAGGATGCTCTTACAAGTTAAACCACGTAACGTCCCTACTAACGCATACGTTCATCTCGTGTACACGTGTTATTGACATTTTTTTCTTCCACCGTGCTATTGACATATTTGGTAATTGGTGTCCTTATTTTTTCTTTGACCATATGTTGATGTCATAATTTGCAAAATCTCCAAAATGCCTTCCAAGGAGCACAAGCTGACACGTCGTCCCCAAGGGCACTCTGGACTTTCCACCCTCCCGCGTTGATTTGTGGGCTTTGAAACGGGAGAAAATTCCTCCACTCATTTTTCAGTCAAACCCGGCATCCTTTTTTAGTCCGTCCCACAGGAAATTAATGCAAAACCCTTCCATTACAAGATCGGATCATGAGAATTTTTAAATTATATCGGTTTATCGTATATTATATGATAAAAAATTATTTTAAATATTTTTATTTAAAAACTGATCATACAAAATATACGATGAACATACATAATTTAAAGATTCCTAAAATCCTGACAAAGAAAATCTCGCGCGTTCTCATTCATTACAAAGAATGATACCGTCGGTCCCTCCAGCGAATCAAAAGCTCCTACCAAATAGCAGGACCCACGAAACTCCCAATCCGTGGAGTCCACGTAGCGAGCTCACATGACCAAACATGGAATCACAAATACCAGAACAAGCACCTCCACAGAGATACGCCATAGTTTGGATGAATGGTATTTCTGGGTCTCTCTCTCTCCACTCTTTCTCTCTCCTCCCGCACATTGATTCCAACGAGCCTGCTGTTGAATTTAAATAAAAAATCAAAACTTGACCCACCTTTTTCTTCAATGATTTTTTATATAAATGTTTGTCCCCAATATTTTTAAGTTAAAAAAACTTGATTGCATTTCCAACCGACGTCAATAATAGTGGAAAATTCCTATTTTGGTTTAGGGTAAAGATCACTCTCTCTAATTTAGGATTTTTGCGAATTTGGGGATAAATTCGAAACGAATCGATACTTCTCATGCGAATTTCGATTTGTGGGTTGCTTTCTTCTTCTTGATAGTCGGGGTTTTTTTTTTGAATTCTTCCAAAAATCAAAAATGGGAATCGAGGTTTCCGATGAGCTGTTGGGAACTTTCGTCCCGGTTTTGATTTATTGGGCGTATTCGGGGATTTACGTGCTGCTGGATTCGTTCGAGAAGTACCGTTTGCACACCAAGAAGGACGAGGACGAGAAGAATTCGGTCTCCAAGCGAACGGTGGTCAAAGGGGTTCTTCTGCAGCAGACGGTTCAGGCTATTGTTGCTATTATCCTGTTCACGGTAACTACTTCAATTTCCCTTACCTTTCCCTTTTCTTTGAGGTTAAAATTTGGTTAATTTCGCATTCTCAGAAGGAAAGAATTAAACTTTGATCAGGTTATGAATTGGGAAAGCTTAGTTTTTTTGTGGGTAATTAATATTGTTTGGTTTGTTGGGGTTGGGGGTGTCAAAATCTGGTTAATTCTCCTTTTTGGGGATACAATTCTGTAATTTGGTTTTGCATAAAAATTTCTCTTGTTTCCTTTCTGGGTTGTGTTAATTGTGTGGTAATTGTAGCAAACAGGCTGCTAAGCCGGCAACCTAGTTGCATAATACCTTGAACTTTTCATATCGTTGTAGTTGGAAATGTGATGATTGCAGGAGTTCCTGCTTCTTTTGGTTGGTTTGCCTAATACAATATCAGACGCGTAATATTTGTCCTCGTCGTGTTTTATGCTTTTAGTGATCCTTAGCTTATCGAATGAACTAAACTATACGTTTTGGTGACCTTATCCTCTTCCATTATATTGTTTTTTGTGATCTGTATGACATATCTTATGATCTAAGTTTAATCGTCGAAGACATTTGAGTTTTCAAGGGATGGACTTGTGTGTTTACGCAAGCTTCTTTCATTTTGTTGTTAGCATATTAAGAAATTGTAACATGAATATAGAAAATTGGGCTTCTTCAGTCCGTTTAGGACAAGTGAACCAGAACTAGTCTAGCTGTGGCCACCTTCAGTCAGTTTGGATATCTGCTTTGTGAAAGTATTACTTTGTAGAGCTTCTAGCTCTTGAAATATATTCACTCAACTAATTAGGTGCCCCATTTCAATGTATGTCATAAAGTAGTACAAACTTTTAAAAAAGGATGGTGAATGATTGAATATCATTAGGTGGCGAACATTAGTTCTCTCGTCCACCTTACTGGATTTCGTTTATTGTTGATCGATGAATTACACGAAACAATTTGATAATTGTTGCCATCCAAGATTCATTGCTTCCCTTATGATAACCATTTTTAGGGAGTAAAACCAGAATCTTCACTATGCATTGTGCACGTAGCTTTGTACACAAGTCCTTGTTCGAGTTCCTTTTTCTTAAAGTCCTAATTGATACATGAAAGACAGTCATTACTATAGTTCTTCCTCATTTATGCGGGGATAATGCCGTGGTAGTTTTGTTTTTTTTCGCAAAAAGAGTGTTTTTTTTCTGTAGCACCCTGCCATCAGTTATTTTCCATTTCCTGACCCCTGCTTCAGACCTGATGCATCATCTGTGGTATGCTCATATTTGTTTGCTGATTTTTACTCACGTAGCTTATGACTTCTTTTTAATTGACAGGTGACAGGAAATGATGGCGGGGATGAAGGTACAAAGTCTTCTTTCATTGATCTAGCAAGACAGTTTGTTACCGCAATGGTGGTTTTGGATACCTGGCAATACTTTATGCATAGATATATGCACCACAACAAGTTCTTATACAAACATATCCATTCCCAACATCACCGACTTGTTGTACCCTATGCATTTGGAGCTCTGTACAATCATCCTGTGGAGGGACTTCTCCTTGATACAGTTGGTGGGGCCTTATCTTTTCTCCTCTCTGGTATGTCTCCTAGAACCTCCATATTCTTCTTCTCCTTTGCTACCATCAAAACAGTAGACGATCATTGTGGATTGTGGCTTCCGGGGAACCTCTTCCATGCATTGTTCAGAAATAATAGTGCTTACCACGACATCCACCACCAGCTCTATGGAACCAAGTATAACTTCTCCCAGCCATTCTTTGTTATGTGGGATAGAATACTTGGTACGTACATGCCTTACTCATTAGAGAAGAGAGCAGGTGGGGGCTTTGAAGTGCGGCCTACGAAAGTAGAGAAGGAGAACTGATTCGTACATGAGGAAACACGAATCTATATTTGATTGTACCGGTGTTTGTTGTTTTTCTTTCTTAGGAAACCACACTGCCTAAATATTGTGTATATACATATACGGTGTTGTGCCTTACTCTTTTATTTTCCTTTTTGGATGAGTTTTAAAACTTAGTTGTGGAATCAGGAGTTCATGTATTAAGATAATTTCCGACATTAGCTCCGGTGGTTTCGTTCCTCCACCGGATTCTGTCATTGTGAACTACATTTGCTTTTGGATTGAGGATGTGAACGGAGAAACTGTTGTGGGGGTCTACTTGCTCATGTAGTCTAAATTTTCACTATATTGTTTTCAAATTTCTGTTCATGCTGGAATTATCAACATTCTTGTGGTGTCATGTTATCCGAACTCCGTTTAATAAAGACATGGCCTCGTTTGGCATGCCGTACTAAACACCGGATAGGACTACTTAATACGAATCAGGTGTCTGGTGCTACTATGTATTAAATAGCCACCGGTTAATTTAACAGGGCCTGCCCACTCGGCTCAAAAACCTTTGTATTATTTAGTCGGGTTCTCAAAAATGCTAAAACGTAATTTCATCGTTCTTTCCCTTTCTCTTGCGATCTGCTTGTGCGGCCAGCTTCTTCTCCAACTGAAAGGATTCCTTGTAGATTGATTTCACAAATTCTTATCACTGCCTTTTGGGTTTTCTTCATCGTCGTCATCAAGAACTTGGTCTTTTTAACTGTAGACTCCTTCAAAGCTCTGATTTTTGGATAAAAAGTTGCTTCATTCATGGGTATTTGAGCTTTCTGCCCTTCTGGGTTCTAATTAAAGTGAATCTTCATCTAATTTGACATGGGTTTTCTTTGGTTTTACCATTTTTTGGAGCTTTTAATCTGGGCCTTGGAAGAGTAGTATGAGAAATTGAGAGGTGGAGTTTTGTTGGATTGCAAGGTTCATCATGCTGGATCAAAGATGCTTATCTGATATGCCTATCCCAAAATTTGGTTGGTGTATGATTAATTCGTTTTTTTTTTTTTTTCCTTCTGTTTTTCTTTAGTTTTTCCTTTTTCCATTTAACATAGGTTATTATGTGCAAAGTTACTAAAATTATTTTGGTTTGAAGCAATTTTTCTCCTTTCTTTTTTCTTTTTCATTCGTAATCAAAGTTCCAAAAATAATAATAGTTTGAAGAAAATAATATTTGTTTGAAGTGTTCCTATTATGTACAGTGGCAGTATAAATAATACTATTATTAGTCCGATTTGCACCAAACATCCGATTAATTTAGTCATTACTATTAGGTGATTATTTATCTTATCCGACTAAAATAGTCTCCGAGCTGCCAAATGAGGCCCATGTGTATAGGAAATAATTTTACCGGTTACAAGTTAACCAGAACTCTCTGTTGTGCCGAACTGATCGCTCTCTACATTATCAAACTCTACCATACCTTTCTTGCTGATAATTTGGAAAGGGTTAGTTTAGAATGTCGACTGAGGAGCGAGGACCGACCTCAAATCCATTCACTATGTTTTGGTTATGAGACAATATGATCAGTGGCGGATCCAAATAATAATATTAGGGGGTTTAGTAAGAATATTTTTTTTTACCAGAAATAGCATGTATATCGCCATTTCATCGAGTCTTGGTAGGCCTGAAGTCATTTGAAAAGGCATACTGCACACATTAATGCCTCATTTGCAAGAGTAACTAACATGTTTCAAGATTGTTCCCATATGAATGTTTAACAAAGAAACACACTTATCTTGAATACACTAATAATGTTCAATAATTGCATCTCATTAATATGTTTGTCCAAGAAGGATGATGCTTTATTATTCACTGAGATCATCATTTCATTCGCTCTTCTTTCAGACATTTTATCAAACAGTTGGAGGACATGTATGAAGCTAACTCTAATCTTCAAAAGGGCAGCACCCAAAGTATCCATGGACATTCATCGAAGTTCAGAAGGTCAGCATACAAGGTATCTATGGACGTTCACCAAAATTCGGGAAATCAGCTGACCCCCTGCCCCTCAATGCGTCCGTCACTGAATACGATATTATAAATTACTCTATTAGGATGGAACTTCGAACGCACACAACGCTTTTCTATACTAGTAACCGACACCTGAGGAATGGTAAAGGATAAACGGATATAGTTTTTTTTTTATTATTATTTTTTTTTAAGATTGATGGTTCTTTCGATTTTTGTAAGATTCATGGTACTCTTGTGGGGTGCTTACTTTGCCACGCTTTTCTAGTTAGTTCACAACCATGGTCCTCAATGTTGTCCTCTCTCTCTCTCTCTCTCTCTCTCTCTCTCTCTCTCATTTTTATGGCCGCCATCGACCACTTCTTCCTCCTTGAATTTACATCTTCACGTGCATGTTGTCTCTAGGAAACAATTCGCATGTCAGGAGTTTATACATTTTTATGTCTCGTCTCTCTTCTCGTGTATATACTGTGACAGGCAGATTTCTCTCGTTTAACTTCACTTTTCTTACAAGGTTACGGAGTTTATTGTGCCTGCCTCACACCTCACAAGGTTATAGTATAATGTGTACACGCCTTCACGTGCAAATTTCTCTCGCTTTACTCTTCTCCGTGTTCTCATCAAAGACAATTGGAATGCTTCTAAAAGCTTTCCCAACAAACAACATAATAACCATTGAGCTTTACCGGTACAAAGTAGAAACTCAACTTTCTGTAGTAGTCCCTCATATTATTGTTCATTCTGATTTTAGTTCTAGGATTTAAATACAACGACAACAACAAACCCTTATCTCATTAAGTGGGGTCGACTATATGAATCCTAAAATGCCACTACGCTCAATTTTGCCAAAAATGATTGTTGAATTTCCTTTTCTGCAGTTGACTTGTTATCCTTCTATAATCCAAAATTAAATATTTGGTCCAGGCATTTGAAATAGAAGGGCTAAAAATGGGCCAGTGTATTTATAAGCAAGTTATGGCAGATTTTGATACTCATCCAATTATGCTCTCTGGTTTTTAATGGGGGTATGAATGTTTCATGGTGAGATTATGCCATTTTTGGAAGACATTCCTTCCTTTAAAATTGAAAGATCGACATTAAATAGTATATAGATTGATAGAGTGGATAATAGTAAGAGGAGACGAAATTGATTGAATTATTGGCTTTGGAGGTTGGATTCAGGAACACATGGCAACCCTTCTGGCCTTTGGCCCTCCTCTTCATGGTTGAACATTTTTTTTTTGGAACTTACGAAATTTTCTAGCCCCCATGAGGGACCTAATGTAAAGAACGTTATGTGTGATTATTGAGGGATTTAAATTGACAGTGAATTATGAGGATGTTACTTGTTTTATTGATTCTTGATTCGTCCACATATATGAATGGTTAAACTATTCTCAAATTAAATTAATTTTTCTAGACATGAGCTTTAGATGACAATAAAGAGAACCAAGGTTGTGATTATCACTTTTTTTACGGTGAAATGATGTTACATTGTCATTGAACGAGGAATAGTCCAGTAAAATAATGTCACGTTGTCTTTAATGAAGGTACGACTCAAGCCATGGCCTGGCCTAAGCCAGGTATTGTCCAGATTATCTAATGTTGCTTCTAAAACCAATATAAATTCTCTATGCAGGACGTCTGTTTCATATGGACAATCATTTCAAAGATCAGATGCATGCTTCATACCCAGATATTACTTGTTACAAGTGGGAAGAAAATCCATCCCAGTGTGGGGTTTGATTGAATTTTGGATGTGGGCAGGGATTGATTGAATTTTGTGTTTCTGATGAGGGGAGCTTTCTGTTCATAAAACCGGACGCAATGTTTTCTGCTATTTCTGTTTCTACTGAAATTCAAAGCAATTGTGAAGGATGAAAGAAGTGTGAAAGATTCGTAACTGTTTTAATTTTTATCATTAATATTAGTTAAAATCCACTTAAGCATCCATGTCATTTAATGAATAAATATGAACCTTTGGATGTTTTGTAATCTAAAGGATCAAGGGACAAAGATTTTGACAAACATTTTTACATTCCTTTTAAGCCGTTAGATTACATAACATCTAAGGGTCTTCAATGAATCATTCAATGACTTGGATGCTTACGTGGATTATAATTAACATTGAAAAAGAATAAAAACTGATAAATAATAAAAACTAGAAAATTAATTAAAATTTGAAAAGAGGAAGACAACCTTGCGCACAAAGGCCTCCATTGATTTGTGCAAAATACCTTCAAGTCTTTTGAGTCTTCGTTCTCATCTTTGGGTAAAAACCCCATAAACCTCTTCGATTCTATTTCAAATCCACACTCAGATTTAATTGTATAAAAAAAAAATTGAGGGAGGCAGTTAGAGTTGTTGATTTAGGGTTTAGTTTTGTCAATTTATTGAAAAAGCGAGGAACGAATACTTGAAGCAGATTGATACTTGATCTGCTTTTATATCGGAATTTTGTATCGATCAATTGAAGGAACGATACTAAGTTTGACAGCGTGAGTGATAGGAATTTGAGGTGTTGGGGTTGGTTGAAGCAATTCGATGGTCGTGCTTCTGCATTTTCATCCAAGACGGCCATTTTTGCTTCTTCCTTACGTTTGCAAGATTATTCCCTCAATTTTTATTCTTTTCTTAGTTTTAACTTTTATTAATTTCTTAATTATAAATTTATACCTCATTTAATGTTTAAAATCCTCTACATAACTCTTAATCAAGACCATTGAATGTTACAAGATCTAAAGGTTGTAAAGGAGTGTAAAAATGTTTGTCAAAATCTTTGTCCCTTGATCCTATATATATATCCCTCTCTCTCTCTCTTCAGGTGTGGTCCTTAGAGGGGAATATAGACAAAAGATTTGACAACTCGACCATGTTAGCTTCCAGTTTAAGCTGCCTTTTTGTGAAGCATTGAAAGTGGAGTGTTTGGAGCCTCAGGTTTTGAATCCACGAGAATATAAGAAGAAAAAAAAAAGATAAATTTGTAGCCTCCTAAACATGTCAAGGAAGAGGAAGCATTTGAAAAGCAGTTTTCCTGCGCGTCCCTGGAGAAAAGTGCTTTTGCACTGCCGTCTGCACTCTGCAGACCAATTTGTTTGTAATAGGCCAGCAACGTACGTCAAATCTTGCATTTTTCTTGCAGAAAAGGTTGGAAGGAACTAAGATACAAAGTTAAAAGAGAGCTATTGCGTATTGAAATTGGATAATCAACGTATATTTAGCCGTTAAATTCAATATTGTATGTCATACATTAATGTATTGAAGAAATTTTTATAATGAGGGTACTCTACCTCAATGTATAGTAAGCATTGCCTTTTAACTTTTAAGTGGTTTAGATATACTTGTTAAATTTCTTAAATTCTTTAGAGCACATCCAACCGTTAAATTCAGTAATTGTTATAGTGTACTCTAAAACTTTTAAAGAAGCAGCTTTTGGAATTAATCACTACTACTACAGAAAAATATTTAATCATGCATGGTAGAAATTCCAGAGAAAATTATGATCCATACATTATATATACTGCATTAATAAAAAGATTTACTTTACTACATGAACAAAAGATGTGAAGCGTGCGGTGAATGTGAACGAGGGAGCGGCCGTGCTGCAAGAGCACGCTGCCCTTGGACTCTTGCATCAAATCCTGTCAGCTTATTAATTGTCTCCGCTTGAAACCTTGTCCCTGGCACGTATGATTCCGCCCTGCGGAGTGTGACCTGCTGTTCGAAATAGCTCTTCTCATGTTGATACGTACTTCTGTGTGCATCTCCGGCAACTTTCACAGATTTCTGGCTCTTACAACCCAACAGCGCCCCGGAGCGGTGCCTCGGAATTTCCTTGGTCATTCTTGCTTTGGCATTCGTAGAATTTGGAGCCATTTTCGCTGGTCTCTGGTGATCTTCGAAATCGGACATCATGGAGATGTCAGCAACGCTGGCAGTGACCACACTCCACTCTATGCTCGCCTCACTCGGCGCATAACAATTCGTTGGCGTCACGCAGCCGGCATCTGATGCTTGCCGCGCAAGAAAAGGGTTTGCTTTCCCGGTGAGGCTCTCAATCTCGAAAAGATCCGAACTTGCATCACTATCCGACTCGTTATTGTAGATTACACGGCCAGAATTCGCCGGAAACTCATCCCACGGCAGCATTTTGAGCTTTTTTTCGAGGGCGAAAGACTTATTTCGCTTCTCAAACACAGGGGAGCCAAACACTTCCAAAGACTTCCTCACTTTCTCCGCCTCCTCTTCTGCTTGCTGAAAAGGCAGCATCTTCGCCGGCAAACTCCCCGCCCCGGATTTTGAAGTTGGGAAAGTAAAACAGTTCTCTCTTCCCAACCCATCTCCCAACTTTTCAAGCTTTTCGCTTTTTTTCATATCAACTATAACTTCATCAACAATGTCCACCACGTCAGGAGGTTTATGATTGATTGGTGTTATCGTGCAGCCTGTGTTTGCACCATGGTTGTTCTTCTTGAAGCTGATTTCTCCGACGTGTTCATCCACATCAACCGAATTCTTATCCGAACACACACATTTGCAGCCAAGGCTGGCAAAGAAGTTCTTCCTCTGTATGTGTCCCTTACTTGTGTTTGTCCGGTAAGGATTTCTCGACGCACTTGTAAGCAAGGCGCTTTGGCTGTTCAAGCTCGATTCAGAACGAACACTCGGAGTCCCCGACTGAACCCTTATCTTCATGTGATCCATACCCACTGGTTTATCCTTCTTGTGATCGTATTTCTTCGTGCTGCTGCTGCTGCCGCTTTTCGAGCTTGTCACGCTCGTCTCCTCATCCACCACTCCATTGAAGTACTTTTCAGCTCCAAAAACTCCAATTTCTTCGTCGTCAGCTGCTTTCTTTGTACCCAAGTGATTGTTAATGTTATGCTGCTGCTGCTCCTTGCTCGCCTGATCGGCAAGTTTACGCACAAAGGCTTCCTCATTGCCGCTCAAGTATGACGAAAAGGAAGCATCACGGTTGGCGGCGTTGTTCTCGAATGGAAAAGTTTGCGATATGTTCGCCGTGCTAGTCGATTTTAAGGTAACCATAGCCATAGAGAAGAGAACTCAAAATTCTCAAAGAAACTTTTTTGATACAAATGATATTACCGAAAAGCTAAAGTTGAACCAAATTCTAGACCTCAGGGTTGAATTCTTGAACAAACTCTATACAACAAAAAGTAGAGAAAACAAATTGGTTTAAAGCACATAAAACTACAAAAAGAAAAAAAAAACCGAAAAATATAAAATTTGAAACAGAAGAGAAGAGGGATCTCGAAGGAGGAACTGAATTGAGGAGAATGAGGGTTTTGGTGAATAGTTCAGAGGCTCGGAGAAGATAAGATTGGTGAGAGAGCTAGTTGAGAAGTCTTCTTGTATATGTAGAGGTAGAGGATTATCATGGAACATGCAAAGTTGTACATTAAGAGGGGTAGGGACATGTTTGCTTGGTTGCCTATTTAGACAGTTTGTCATTTTCTTCAAGAGAAAAAATCATTGGTTTTCGTGTTACCATTAGAGAGAGAGAAAATTACATGTCAAGTCATATATTATACAGGGATATGCTATTCAAACATCATTTTTTATTTTTCATGCATCATTTGTTAACTTCTGTCATTTGATTTTCTTCAATTCATCCAATTAGAAGGGTGTGTGAGAAGTAAAAAAATATGTGTAAATATCACAGCCCCTGTATATAATATCTGACTTGACATGTAATTTTCCAAGAAATCTGCCAAATGTACGGTACGTAAAATATTTGTTTTGATTTCCATATCTGTGGATGTCATATAACAGAGTGCTTTAATTTGCATTCGATTGCATTCGAACATTTGGACGCCTACAAACATGAGAAGCTCACATCAACTTGTTGGGTTCCAAAAATACAAGAAAATTTTCAACTTATGATTCTCTCTTGAAGGAGATAACAGACCGAAAGCAGTAGAGCTACCCTCTGTTGCATATATAGGAAATTTTAGTAAGGCAACCCGATCATGTGATTTGATTTGACACTTTTAGAAGTAGCATTCTAGACACTGTACAATCACGTGATTAGATTGGCTAATGAAATTTTTTACCTATACATAAATACATGTACATGACTTGGCGCAACGGAAAGGTTGTCCCTTGTGACTGAAAGGTCATGTGAAAACAACCTTTTTGCAAAACAAGAGTAAAGGTTGCCCCGACCCTCGCAAAATGGCCCTTTTTTACTTGAGCTACATTTAGCACGAAACTTCGGATACATGAATAAATACTCTCAACTACTTGAGCTACAAACCTCTTAATTAATCTTTCCCTTCAATTTCTAGAGAATAATGATGAGTATGGCTTCTATGTGAAAAATAAATATTTGTAGTCGATCTGACATACAAGCCATTTGATAAAACAAATAGCACCCATCTTCCTTTGTTAATGAAGACACAAAGAATTTGTCGTCTCAATATCCACAGATTGCTGTGTCTTCTGAAGTCTGAACACCATTTATCTGTCTTTTTTTCTTTCTTCTCATCAGTCAGAAAAATTATGTATCAATAATTGAGAAACACAAGGAAAAGATTGCAAACAGACTCCTTGTAATGTGTTGCCGGGGCCGGCGTGGTTAGTCACGGACTCTGACAAGTTTGTTAGAATGTAAGCATCCGATTCAATACGAATTAACAGTGAGTGAAGGACCCATGATCTTTCAAATTTTTATCGTAAGACTTTCATATTTAATGTGAGATAAAATTTAACCGGATAAGAGACGCATCTTAATTTTGAAAATTTTAGTATATTTATGAAATTAAAGGACATGAGGATATGAATATTACACGCAGACATTGTCTTCATTGCTAAACCAACAAATTTAATTCCATCCCATCACAATAAATTCCATCATTGTTGGTTTGTGCCTTCGGTTTCAAGAAATCTAGTCCACACGAAATTTTACCGTCGAAGAAGTCGTAGACAATTGGCCAGACTAAGGCAGTTTTCATGTTGACGTTACGAGCCGTCGAATCGTCTACGAAAATGGTAAAATGGTATAAGTGGAAAGGAAACCTTAAAAACCAGAGAACATCGATGTTTCGAGTTCTCATTAACCTGCACGGTCATACCTAAGAACTTCGCCAGTCAGCTAAGGAAGCTAGTGTTTGTTTGAATTTTGGCCTCCGCGGCATACACAAACAACAACAAAGCCTTTCCCCACTAAGTAACCTCCATGGCATACACGATTAATAAAAAAGAAAACTAATTAAAAAGATTTAAAAACTTTAAGTTTTAACGATCAGGACAAAATAAAGGGTAAAGTGAATAGCACCAAAATTGATTTTTTAGTGTAAAAATATAGTTTTTCGTTAAAATAAACAGTACCGAGAACTTTTCGTTAAAATTTCAATAATAAAAAGGGGTTTTGTAAAATGAATGACACTCTAAACATACAAGCATTGTAGCTCTGTAGCTTTGTTTACTTGTAAATTACTACAAAGGAACGTGGCGGAAGATAGTTAACGAACATAGACTGTGTAAGCCCTCCTCCTTACGAAGTATGAAGTACTCGGGCAGCAAAAGTGAGCACTGGAAAAATACACATCCCTGTGAGGACTTGTAACAGAGAACATTGCCAGCTTAGATCCACGCCGAGGCCTCGAGGCAGTCCTTTTAAGGCATTCATTGTGCGGAGGTGGAGTTTCCAACCCAGTACTGCTTCACAGCAACCAATACCTTCTCTGGTACAAGGGGACCATCCTCATGGTCCACCAGTTTAGTATCCCATCTCATTCCTCCTACTATCTTCTTCACCTTAATTAATACATCGACTTCATCACGGAATATGACGGCACCTTCTGGCCGCAAGATCCGATCCATCTCTAGAAGAATGTCTTCCCAGTTGCATCTGCAATACATTCAATACAGCTTAGCAGTCAGAGAAAAGCAGAAGGAAAGAATAAGCAAAACATTATTGAATTGGTCTTGGCATAAGAAACAATCTGGAATTGAAGAAGTTAGTTCTACGTCTACTATTCCAAGTATGGGATCCCTGTCATTACTTTAACAACTACCCCTCATTGGATCTACATATACTATCCCTCATCCAGATGGTTCCGCAACACGACAGCCGGATTCTTATTATGACAAGTTAACAAATAGTTGGTATTAGATGTACATATACTATTGTAACCAAAACAGTAGTTCCACCCTCAAACTAAAAGGCTTCATGTAGCATCGTTTATAAGCAAAGTGCTCAGGGAAATCACTGTTGGACCGTAAAAGAACGTCCTAAAATGTTTACTGTATTAACCATTCTTAATCATTCGACATGAATAATAAGGCAGGCCAATCCAATAAGCTTCAAGAACAATATTCAACCGAGAAGAAGCACAAAGGGTAGAGAACCAAGATTGAATGAAGCTAAACAAGTTCAGAATGTCAGGTTGACCTAAATGAGCTTAACATCATCAAGGTCAATCCATCCATACTGAAACCAGCAATAGAATCAAGCTTAACACTGTTTTCTATGTACTGAGCCCAAGAAATATCTCATTAGGTATTACACCAAATAATTTGAGGATTGAGCTAAGGCTTTCTCCGTTGGAGTGAAAAAAAGAACTAACAAGAGCCAAAAAATAATAACTAATAAAGATATACAACTTACTTTCCATTGTACATACTGAAAACACCATGGGCATGAATGAGGTCATATGTCCTTGGGTAAGTAGAGAAACCTTCACACCTGATATAGAATCACCAGAAAAAAGAATAAAATGGTTGACAAATGAACAAAATTAATGAACGGTGAAATCTTCACCAGGACCTCACAATTATTTAACACATCCTAGGAACTTTTTGTTTTAAGGAAGAAATGATTGGTATATATAATTCACTTCTAAAACCGTTTTGGACATAGCCTTACATACGCTGTAAAATACGCAACACAATTCTATTGATATGTTCTAACTTTGGACACAAATGTTCAGCTGCCAGATGACATTTTTAGCAGGAAAGGAAATTACAATGGTTATCTTGAAAGCACATAGTCTAGCAAGCGTGGTAAATATAGGAATGTCAACAGAATTTGCTCAAAAGGATGCTCTAGAGGAACAATTAGACAAGGGAGAAAAGTTCAGAGTAGGGTACCAATCATGGTAGATTCCAATCAATCCTCGCTCATATACAACACCCAGCGTATTTTTCTCGGCTATTGTGGGCATCACATTCATGACCCACAATTTTGGAGATTCAATTGCAGCAGCAAAACCACCCAAACCAGCATTCATATCCATAATGTTGCGATACCTTCCTGTGTCTATTAGTTTATTGATTCTTTTATAAGCATTCACGTGCTTCTTCCATTTGTTGTTATCCTCCTCGTAGTCCTCAACAGAAACTCCAGGAACAGACCCACTAGAAATCCTGGGGGGAACAGCATAAAGCCTTTTTGGAAACGGCTTCAACTCCCCACTGGAAACTTTAGGGTATGGAGTTATGCATCCCTCCATTTTCTTATACCTGATAACAACCAAATGAATAAAAATTAAATAAGAAAAAGTATATCTATGTTAACAGCATAAGCTGATAAGCAATGCACAAACGTGGAGTTTTCTTATTTGTAACCTGACCAGAACTCAGGACCCCTTTGATGCAAAATTTGAAACTAAAAATATTTCTGCAAGGCTTTTCACTACAGATAACCACAAACCCTGTTTGCTAAAAACTTTAAGGTAACAATATTTGCATACCATTCGCGTTCATTTAAAAGTAGTTGCCCCATATTTTTCCATCATCATACACATGCTGGCATTTTTTTAAAAGTCGAAACACACAAATTGGATGCATGCAAAGTTATTAGAGGAGACCAAAAAGGAATCAAGGTCTTCTTATCAATTGATAACTGAACAAAGGCCTCCAAGTATTAAAAAAATTAGAATGGTAAACAAAATTTAACCACAGGGAAATACCAGACGCTATCTGCTTCATCAGCTTTACAAAAGTTAGCACGGGAATCATCTTGTCTGTCTCCACATGAATCAGAGTCTACCCTCTTCTGCCAAATGGCAGTTTCACCCTTCTCAGACTTCTTCTCCCAGCAAAGAAGTTTAGCAGCTTCTTCAATCTGTCTCTGTTCCTCCTGAAGATCCTCCTTGGGACGCTGCCATGCTTGGTAATTATTCTTCCAATTGATCGGAGGACCCGAAAGCACCCAATAACCCCCAGGCCTAAGAACTCGGTCAACTTCCTTGAGATATTTTCCATCTGTACATAACAAATAGAAAATTGAATGCTAGAAGTGACTACTGATTATTAGATATCAACAATTCATACCATGTAGGAGTATTCTGAGTTTGGTGTATCTAATGCATACCATTTATTCCCCATGGAATTAAGCAACGAGAACAATGAGCCATGTCAAAGGCTCTGGATGGATAGGGCAGCTTTATTGTACCCAGAACACCAATAACTGCAGGTACACCCCTCTCAAGAGCAAATTGGACTTGTGCCTCATGGGAATCTCTTGGCGCAAACGACATGGCAAGAACATTTCTACTCAACAAGTATGCACCCCAACTGGCAACCTACGAAAAATATACCATTGTTACATCATATGGATCACACAAATAGAAGAAAATTCAAATTTTCTTCCAGATAAGAGAAAGGGCAAACATAAAAGAATGGAATCAAGGCTAAAAATACAGTGAACTAGGGGAACACAACATACCCCACAACCGGTGTCCAGTGCAGTTCTTACTGTCCCATTCTTTATTGGTATCACAGCAGCAAGCTGATCAATATATTTATCTGCCCCTTGAGGAAACTGTGTTCCCCCACCAGGGAATCGAAATACGTTACCCTCATATTGGATCCAGTTCTGAACAGCCTTCTCAACAGTCAAGCTCTTATATGGTGCATTGGCATATGGTACATAGTCACGGCTCTTTGGCCAGGGGAATGGAGTTACATACCCCTTTGGTGCTGGAATAAGGCAATGTAACTTTTCTTCCTCAGGAGGGCAATGCCTCTCTCGATAATTCATATCTTCCCTTGGGAATGTCATTGCACGCTTCTGATCTTGGCACGGGGTGTAATCAGTGTAACGATGATGACACGGTTCGAAAACTTTGGGCTTCGATTCAGATTCATCGATATTTCCAACTTCACCGGCATGTTGGGAATCAAAACTTAGACTTGGAATAATATTGCAGTCAGCCTCATTCTTAGTGATCGCTAAAGCGATACTATCTCCCTTTCCAAAACCACTTCTCTGCCAAGCACCCAAAATATAGAAAAAACAGCACAGACCAGCTGCAATAAAAATTTGCACCGAGCTCCTAGTCCGACCGTCTGCATTCGCTTTCGGAGCCATTGTGCGCCTGAAATAATTCCCACACTAATTCATTACCACAGACAACGAAATCTGAAAAATGCAAATCCACTACAGCAACACCACACACACAACCCACCACAAACCTGTCTAATTACGATTTACGTGCATCGTTACGTTGAAAACCGCAAAACCCACATTAGATTTGCTTAACATCATCTATACAATTACAAGCAAAAGCAGTCCATAGATCCAGATGGGTTCAAATTCTGTGATTAATCAAGAATATAAAGACTACCCAATTAACCAAGCTAATACAGCATTAAGTATAATTAATTGATCCAAATGCATCCATTACTAACTAATTAAGCATCCCTTTAAATCAAGAAAATACTCTTTAATCACTATAAAAGCACAAAACTTGCATACTGGGTAATGCTCTATTTGTTTCAAAAGAGCTAGTGAGAGAAGCTTGGAGCTTTAAAAGTTACAGTTTCTTGTTTCCCAAACGAGACCCACAAAGATTAGAGCTTTTACTGTGCTGAGTTCAAATTCAATTTATCAAACACCAAGGATCAAACTCTAATTAACCCAGAAAACACTAATTAAGCACCTGATTAAACACAGATTACCGAAAATTGCATAAGAAAAACGGGGTGCGAATGCTCAGATCGCTTACCAATTACATTAAAGGAAAAAGCAAGCAGAGGGTCCAGATCTATCCGACGTATCAGAGAAAAAGGGAAAATTTTTCTCTCCTTTTTCTGTGTGAATGATGAGGGAGAGAATATGATATATGATGTAGAGAGAGAGAGAGAGAGATAGAGAGAGAGTGGTGATGGAGGATTCAGTGCTGAGATGGTAATGGCGGTGGAGACGTGTCGCAAAGCCTCTGAAAAATCTCAAAAAGCTTTGAAATCTGGTGACGGAGGAGGGCGATGAGATCCTTTTCTGAATTGTGGTGGCATTCATATGGGGGAACTGGATTTTACATTTTTTTTAATGCCGGGAGAAAAGTAAAAAGAAAAAGTATTACTATTATATAATTTGAGAAATACATAAAAAAAAAATTCATTTATGTAATAATATATTGGTTCACGTTTCGAACATTCTGAAAAAATTCTCTAAAATAACAAACATCAAAGGACAACATGAACAAACGATTTAATATAAAGCAATTTTGGTCATATTTCATAAAATAGATAAAATTTAATTTCTAACTATGCACCATGTGAGTTAGGTTAACTAATTTGAACAATATATATGTTTTTCAAAAATAATAATAAAGAGATTATATTGTGTGGACTACATATAAATCACTCTATATTTATATTGTGAACCATATCTCTATTAGAAAGATAGTTTAGAAGTGGTTTACAAAATGTGATTTCCTTAACGTTACCTAGTCTTTCTTTCTCTTTTATTTTTATTTTTGGCAACCGGATCTTCCTTTCTAAAAACTATATTGATTTAGATAGCTCTTTGTCAAGAAGAAAATTGACCTGTTTCATAGTGTGAGGGAATGCATTTTAACCATAAACATTACAAGTCGTTTTAAGGTCATCTCCAACCGATGGCTGGGCACAGGGCTCGTTTTAACCTTCTGGCCCTCTAAAATCCTCCAAGATATTAATATTTTGGGTAAAAGACTGTTTACTACCCTCATGTTTCATGGTTTTCAACATTTAGTACATCAAGTTTTTTTCGTCTCAGAGTCATACCTAAAGTGTAAATTTTGGGACAGTCTCATACATCCGTTAGTCAAACTGTTAAATCTACCGTTAATTGTGACGTGGCGCCCATGTGAACAATGACTGGGCGCCACATGTCAGCCACGTTTTTTTCTTCTTCTTCTTCTTCTTCCTCCGACTGCAACTTTTTTTTTTCTTCCTCCTTCTCCTTCTTCCTTCTTCTCCTTCTTCCTTCCCATTCTTCTCCTTCTTCCTTCTTCTTCCTTCTCCTTTCTCCTTCTTCTTCCTCCGAATCTGAGGAAGTTTTTTTTTTTTCTTCTTCCTCCTTCTTCCTTCTTTTTTATCCTTCCTCCTTCTTCCTTCTTCCTTCTTCTTCCTCCGAATCTGCCTAGATTTGGTTTTTTTTTTTTTTTCTTCTTCTTTCTTCTCCTTCTTCTTCTTCTTCTTCTTCTTCTTCTTCTTCTTCTTCTTCTTCTTCTTCTTCCAAATCTGGAGAAGTTTTTTTTTTTCTCCTTCTTCCTCCTTCTTCTTTCTCCTTCCTCCTTCTTCCTTCCTCTTCTTCTTCTTCTTCTTCTTCTTCTTCTTCCTCCGAATCTACCCAGATTCGGCTTTTTTTTTTTTTTTTCTTTTTTCTTCTTCTTCTTCTTCTTCCTCCGACTGCAACTTTTTTTTTCTTCTTCTTTCTTCTTCTTCCTCCTTCTTCTTCTCCTTCTTCCTCCTTCTTCTTCTCCTTCTTCCTTCCTCCTTCCCTTTCTTCTCCTTCTTCCTTCTTTTTCATCTTCCTCAAAAAAAAAAAAAAAAAATCTTCATCTTCCCCATATTCGGAGGAAGAAGAAGGAAGAAGGAGAAGAAGGAGAAGAAGGGGAAGGAAGAAGGAAGAAGGAAGAAGGAGAAGAAGAAGGAAGAAAAAAAAAACCGAATCTAGGCAGATTCGGAGGTAGAAGAAGAAGAAGAGGAAGGAAGAAGGAGGAAGGAGAAGGAAGAAGGAAGAAGGAGGAAGGAGGAGGAAGGAGGAAAAAAAAATAAAAACTTCCCCAAATTCGGAGGAAGAAGAAGGAGAAGGAAGAAGAAGGAAGAAGGAGGAAGGAAGAAGGAGAAGGAGGAAGAAAAAAAAAAGTTGCAGTCGGAAGAAGAAGAAGAAAAAAGAAAAAAAAACGTGGCTGACACGTTGCGCCCAGTCATTGTCCATATGGGCGTCATGTCACAATTAATGGCACATTTAACAGTTTGACTAACGAATGTATGAGACTGTCTCAAAATTTACACTTTAGGTATGATTCTGAGACGAAAAAAACTTGATGTACTAAATGTTGAAAAGCACGAAATATGAGGGTAGTAAACAGTCTTTTACCCTAATATTTTAATAAACAGTACATTGTCATATTTGCCTTCTTCTCCAACCGAGGGCCAGATGGCTCGTTTTAGCCCTGTCACAAAAAACCGTCTCCAACCGAGGGCCAAACATAATTTATTATTTAAAAACTACAACAACTTAAATTTAAAAACAACAACTTAAATTTAAAAACTATAACTTATATTTAAAAACTACAACTAAAATTTAAAAATGACAAATTAAATTTAAAAATTACAAATTAAATTTGAAAACAACATTAACTTAAATTTAAAAACTTTGTGAGGAATGGTGAATGAATGGTTTAGGTATTGATAGGAAAAAAAATAGAATTTTTGAGAATTTAAAAAAAAAGGCCCAAAAAAAAAAAAAGAATCCAACGGTAACAGGCCAGCTAGCCGTTGGATTCAAAATTCTTTTTAAGAATTTCTGTCGTTATAACCGACATGAATACATTTATATTAAATAATATACATGTATTCTTGTCGGTTGTAACCGATAGGATTAAGCAGTTTTCTGGCTAGCCCTATTCGATTCCGTGGGGCTTTCTCAGATTCCACAGCCCTCTGCCCTAGCACTCGGTTAGAAACGGTTTTCGGGCTATTTTCGGCCCTCTGGCCCTCTGGACCCTTCGGTTGGAGATGACTTAATGAATATTTTAGGCCTTCTCCAACCGATGGCTGGCCATATTGCTCGTTTTAGCCCTCCAAGATCCTCCAAGATATAAATATTTTAATGAACAGTACATGGCCATATTTGCCTCCGTCTCCAACCGAGGGCCAGAGGGCTCGTTTTAGTCCTATCACAAAAAACCGTCTCCAACTGAGGGCCAAAGGGCCAAACATAATTTATTATTTAAAAACTACAACTTAAATGTTTTTAAAAATGTTGTTTAAGTTTCTTGTTGTATAATTTTTATGTTGGTTAATATTATTTAATGTTGTTTCATATTGTTTAATGTTGTTTCATGTTACTTAATTTAATTTAATGTTGTATAATGGCTTAGGAAGTTATAGGAAAAAAAATAGAATTTAAAAAAATATATAAATTTTTTTTTTGTGAAATAGAAGTTATATGAAAAAAATGGAATTTAAAAAAAAAATGAAACAAATTTTATGAAATAGAAGTTATAGGAAAAAAATGGAATTTAAAAAAAAAATGAAACAAATTTTGTAAAATAGAAGTTATACGAAAAAAATATGAACCAAAATTTGTAAAATATAAGTTATAGAAAAAGAGTTATAGGAAGTTATAGAAAAAAAAGGTATAAATTCGTAAAAAAAAAAAAAAAATTGAATACAACGACTAGTGACTGGCTAGCCATTGGAATTCAAATTATAATTCAAATTAGTGTCGGTTTTAACCGACACTGTTCAAACTGCTATTATATTAACATTGATATTAGTGTCGGTTATAACCAACACTAATAATATAGTATATATTATTTATGTCGGCTATAATCGACAGAAATATAGCATTAAAAAAAATGGCTAGCCCCGGGCTGACTGCATGCAGCCAGCCTTCCAGTCCTCTTTGATTTCATGGGGCCCTCCCAGATTCCAGAGCCCTCTGGCCTACCTCTCGGTTGGAGACCGTTTTCTGGCTATTTTCAGTCATCTGGCCATCTGGACCCTTCGGTTGGAGATGGCCTTATCTTGTACTTAAGGTCTCGAGTTTTGATTTTCCTTCTTCTAATATCTTTAGTGTTAAAAAAATAATTGTGGATGTGAAGCATATTGCTCCTACCTGTATATAAATTATAGGGTGGTGCTGTCACACAATTTTTTTTTTTTTAAACATCTCACACACCTCCTATTAATTTATATCTGTTGATATTTTTTAATTCATTCAATCCGACAATAAAAAATTAAAAAGACTTTGTGAAAAATAAAAGAAAATATGTAAATAGCAGCACTCAAATAATATTACAACTATCAAAACATAGAGTTTAAACCCGATACACATTGGATAGAGAAGAATCACAATACTCAACTTAACTTACACTTATAGCAGAATTTCTATAATTTGGGTAAACTTTTATTAAACCTTCTTTGATTAAGAAATGTTTGGAGCTTGACGGTGCTTGCTCACATCATGTCCGGGGGGAGTCGGGGACCCATGCGCCAATTAAGGAGCGATTCCAATACCGACGGTGAAGAGACAGTTGGCAAGATATTGGATTGGGTGGGTCTCCACGGTTTTTGGTCGTTTGGATGGAGTGGAAACTATGGTACGTTGAATGCGAAATTTTTATATAAAAACAAATTTTAATCGTCAACTTTTCTATATATATATAAAAAAAAAAAAGGTGCTATCCACACAATCTAAATTACTTTTTACACACCTTTTGTTAATTTATATTCGTTGATCTTTTTCAATTCATCCGATCCGACGGTTGAAAATTAGAACGGTGCGTGAGAAGTAAAATGAGATGTGTGGATATCACACAAAAAAAATCATTAAACTTTCGAATTTTTTTATTTTTTATGTCACATAGTATTAAATGCTACGAATATTAAATGATTTGAATTTATTTGAATAATTTATTTTATTGTTATTCTATAAATTCAAATCGTCTAACATTCATAACATTTAATATTACGTAGCACCGAATTGAAGTGAAATCCTAACTTTTTGAGTATAAAGTTAAAAATCAAAATGATTATGACAAAGATAACAAAGACTGTGACTTATTGGCATGACATGTCACCTAACATAGACCACGCTCATACAGTGTTGTTACATCCTTCAAAGTTCCGTTAAATGCCACTGATGAGCTGTAATCCTATATAATCAAAGTCCATTTCAATAAGGAAAGAACTTGGCTGCTAAGAATTTAGCAGTCGGTGCTAGTTACAACCAATTTGGGATGGACACGTATCCAAATTTTTGATTAAAAAATCAAAATTTGGACACGTGTCAATTCCAAATTGGTTGTAAGCAGGACCAGCTGCTGAATTTACAGCAGTCAAGTTATGTTCTTTTAATAATTATAACTTTCATAATAAAATTCTCCATAATTTATGTACCATGTTTAGACATTTAAATTTATTTAGAAATGTTTTTGAAATGATTAAAAATGTTTTTTGTGAAAATATTTTAAAACCAATTCTTAGTAAAAAGGCAACTGAATCTTGAAAAAGTACTTGAAATACTTCATGCAAGAAGTACATAACTGACGCTTTTTGCAGGAAGCACTTTAAGTGTGTTTAAAACTCAAAACATTTTCTCTTAAAACACTTTTAATTAATCGAAAAGCATTTCTACATGAGTTCTTGCTTTTATATTGTCCAACCAACTAAAGGGAATAGACCAAAATAAAGGATGGACCATCTCAACATTGAGATCAACATCACTTTATTAGGTATTAAAAAAAAACTGCCATTTATTATTAAGAAACACCATTAAGTGTATCGTATACAATTACGTCATGAGAGGATTAGAATAATGAAGTTGGAAACAATATTATGAAAGTTTGGTTTAGGATCAATAAAAGATGTTACAATAAGTGGCATCTGGAAAAAGAAAAGAGTAAATTGTATGATACCTTAACTTTAACTTAATTGGAGTAAAGATTATTTAATGAAAAATTCATTACGACTGGTCCTTGAACGAAAAATATATTATCATTGGTTTTTTAACTCATCAAAACATGCAATTATGATCATTTTCGTCAACTCCGTTAGAATTTCCGTCAAAATGAGTCACACTTCATGCACGTGAGGCTAAATCAAGGGGCAAATATGGAAAATCAAATAAGAAAATTTGTATAAATGGTCCCCTCAACTTTAATCAAACTGGAGAAATTGTCCCTCAACTTTAATCTAATTGGAGCATTAGTCCATCAATCCTAATCCAACTGTAGTAATGGTCATTCCAACATAACTCATTTTGACATAATTCTGACCGAGTTAACCAAAAGGACTATGGCTACACGCTTTGATGAGTTGATGGACCAATAGAATAGATTTTTAGTTGAAAAATTATTGCTCCAATTTGATTAAAATTAAAGAACCATTACTACAATTTACTCTGAAGAAAATAATGGCAAAGCAAGCGAGAGAAAATATGGCCTCTAAATAAGATCACCGACGTGATGTTTGCATGTCGGCTTTATCCTAAAGCCCACGATGGAGGAGTCCGTCAATAGTGTAGCCAAACGGCCCAAGCAATTTGTTCACACTTCATAGTTCATATAGGGAGCTCATTGTAAATTTAGAAATATCACAGGGTAACAAGTGATATTACGGAAACCTCAGGCCAGCCTTATCCCTCTGCGCAACGGTCGTAAGTCTCGCTGCTCTGCAATTCTGCAATTCTGCGTGCTCAAAAGTTCCAATACAATATCAAAACCAGCAATGGTGTACACGCTGTTCACATCTGTAGCTCAATCTTCTTTCTCCAACTTCTCAGACTCGCCCAAGCTAACTTCTTCCAGAACCCAAATCCCCTCCCTTTTGCTCGACGGCGGCAGAAGCTTCACCGCCGGCTTCTCGCCGCGCCGACCAACCCAGCTTTCAAGGCTCAAAAACGTCAGAAATACGCCCTGCATTTGCTTTTTCAGCGGCGGAGGAAAGCCCAAAGGCGATTTCCAAGAAAAGGTACTCGCTTTCAGCTTTAACCGAGAGAACCCGGATTAAAAAAACAGAGTGTTTAACTTTTAAAGTAATCATATTTTGGTGAAATTATCAGGAAAATGAGTCGGAGTGGCGGATTTTGAAGCGGTGGGATGTGCCCTGGGAATGGCAAACGGCGTCGTTAACATCGCTTGCTTGTGGACTGAGGTGGGTTTAGTGTTTAATTAGCTGATTAATGTTAAGATAATTATGCTTAATTCAATCCTGGATTATATATCACAATTCAGAAGAAGAAAGATTAATTTTTGTCCCCAGTTTTGTTTTAACAGGACTGGTAGAGGCAGCAGCTATACCGTATTTAGGAATTCGAATTCCGGAATTGAGTTTGGATGAGAAGGCAGAGATACTGTTTCTTGATCAAGGGTAATGCGTAATCACTTTGTAATTCTACTTGTAGGAGCTGTTTTGCAGTGTTTATAACTGTGCTTAGCAAATTTCGACATGGTCTAATTGGTTTGGTTTTTGTTTCGCTAGTATTACAACTGCAGCTGTGCTTGCTGTTCTATATGCTGTTGCCAGCACTTACCAACCACTGCCTGAAGATGTTTATCGCTACGGTACTGATTTTTCCAACTTATTTCTTTACCCTTGAACGAAAACACACTCGTAAAGTTTCTTTTCATTGGATGATCGTAAAGTTTCTTTTTGTTGGTAATTGTCCCAATGAGATGACTCTTGTTGTAGCTCATATCTCGAATGTGTGATTTGTTGAATTGCAGTGAATGGTAATCTGTATTTCTTCCATTTCTATAGTTGTGAATGCCTATATCTAGACTGTGGCCTATTGAGTTAATTAGCTATTACTGTTTCAGATAATGAGATAATGAGCTATTACCGTTTCAGATTTGAAGGAACCTTTCAATCTACAGAAGGGATGGCTATTGTGGGCAGGGATTGGTATTGTTGGTGCCATAGCTGCTATCACGGTGACAGGGGCTGCATTGTCCTTGTTGAGGGGGGAGAGCCCAGAACGAGAGGTGTGAATTATTCAAATTTATCTTATTATCTCTTTATCTCATTATAGGGTGCAATGGACACAGGGATTAAGTTAATAAGGAGATTGTCTGTCAATCTCACCGTGTAAGGGATTGTATTTTTTTATTATATGTTTTGTTCATTTTAACATGATTTCAGAAGGACGCTCTAGTTAGTTTGCTTCCACTGATTGGATCGTCCGGTATCAGGTACTTTAAAAGGTCTTTTCTTTTCCATCTCTACAACTTGAGGATTAAGCAAGTTGATTAAGCTGTTGTTGATGTTGGTTGCAGCACTGCTTGCTTGCTAGGCATCACTGGAGTTTTGGCTCCAATTCTTGAAGAAACTGTGTTTCGCGGGTTTTTTATGGTCTCCATGACTAAGTGGTATGTTTCCCTATTTTTCTCTGTTTAATAGAGTTGCATAATCTGCCTAAAATGATTTATTATTTCTATTGAAAGTGCCTTCGCCTATGAGCGGTAGGTCTCGGGTTCGAGACTTGGGAGCAGCCTCTCCATAAATGGGGGTAAGGCTAGCCGACATTCACCTCTCCTAGACCCTGCGTAAAGCGGGAGCTTTGTGCACTGGGTACGACCTTTTATTGAAATTTCTCTAAACGGGCACAGTTCTTCCCCTAAGCTTGCCTACAATTGTTTAACTAGGGCTGCGATCCAGATAATGTGATTGGTTCACTCCTAAAACTGCTTTTCTGAATTAATCAACCAGAATCGGATATTTCTACTAACAAGAGCGAAGCCGGATTAGGTGTAGAGGCTAAGAAATATATGGTAGAAGAAACTGCTTTTGAGGCACTTACGTAGGAGAATGGCAGAGTCATGCAAAACTTTTACATAAGGTTTCAGGGAGTTGGCTGAGCATTGGTTTAATATTTTTTGGTTTCACTTGTTTTAGTATAGTTGCATTTGTAGGTGTCATCTGTTCGTTCCTGAGTATCTTATTGCCGTTAAAAATCTGTTTTGCAGGGTACCTACACCAGTGGCTATTGTAATAAGTGCAGCTGTATTTGCACTTGCACATCTCACTCCTGGAGAGTTCCCCCAGCTGTTTGTGCTAGGTAACACGTCTACCAAAGAAATCAAATCAAAATTGTGCATCACCTCCAACGCACATTAATGTGGTTTAGGATTCATTGAACACATTTTATCTCATCTGCTTATGGTCTGTATAGGCACTGCTCTGGGATTGTCGTATGCTCAAACTCGCAACCTTGTAACCCCCATCACAATACATGCTCTCTGGAACTCAGGAGTGATCTTGCTTCTGACCTTCCTTCAGGTAAACATGATTTCTGAGTATCTAAGTTATGATTATGATTGAGTACTCCGAATCCCAAAGCTGAAGAGCAAGCATCGAGTACTCTCTCAATGCTAAAATCAATCTTTCTTCTTGTTTATGCGACAGCTACAAGGGTACGATATCAAGGAACTGTTGCAGACAACCTGATAGGATGGTAGTTGAGTATCTTTTACGTTGATGGTAATCGACGCAGAGCATTGCTGCAACGGGTGCTTAAAGTTACAAGACGGCCTGCAAGGCGTACTTAAAAGTCGCCAAAAATCAGGATCTCTAATCTTTTGGTGGTTGTTTCATATCAATAGGCATAAGTTAATATGTATTAGAGGCATTAAACCTACTTTCGACTCTAACAGTGGAGACACAGAACGTGCAAACAATGTATTGTGGCATCGCTTTCCTGTACCATATAGTTACTTCATTGTGAATTTTTTTATTTAAAATTGAATATAAACACTTCCTGACGAAAACTGATCGCACGATATATGAACGAATGTGGTTGGAGGATCTTCGAGATCCTCACAAAGAGGATCCGGCGAGGATCCTCTCTCTTTGTTTGACTAAGTTCTCTTTTTTGGTTTGGTTGTTGACTAAGTTCCAAGGAAGAAGTATAAACAAGAGAGAAAATAAAGAAAGAAAATATTATGATATAAGCAGTATTGTTGTATTCCAAGATGTTATTGCCCCGTGTTTCTTACTAGTTAGGTGGCATAACATTACTCGATTGAAGAAGGTTGTGCAACAGTTGTGGGCACATTGGTTAGAGCATATATGTTCATCCTATACATTCGAATTTGAATCTCCTTCCTCTCTGTTTATATTAGTTTAAGCAGAGTATCGTATCAATTCTAAACAGAATGTAAGATGCTTAGTCATGAATTCCGGTTTAACTACTTATCTCCCCTTAACGAAGTAAGGGGGTCGAGTCATCTTCACCAGTTTACAAAGTGACACGGATTAACGAAATTTAGGCAAAGATTAGAATTTAAGTATTGTAATTATGAGATACATAGATTTTTGTACAAACGATATTAAACAAGAAGGATTCAAACACATAATATCGAGAGCGAGGATTAAACTCCTTAGCCATTTGAGCTGTAAGTTTCATAGTGAGTCGTTTATTAGGAATATTAGGCAGCAAATTGTCGCCAGTGAGTGCGGGTGGTCGGTGGCCCTTTGCAAATTTACATGGTTGAGTTAATGAATGAGTGAAATCGAAGGGTTAATAATGTTTCACGTAGAAAGAGGTGAATTATTCAATTATGTGTAGATGCTTGAGCTTGAAGAGTTTGACCTTTTTTAAAAACTTTGGTTGCACGCTTGGGGAAGTAAATTCTATGTCAATCAACAGACAAAAAGGGTTCCAACCGAGGGTAAGAAATCTGGGGAGTTTCACTGACTTTGGAGTCCCCAAGTTTGGCATTTGACTCAGTGAAAACCCGAAATTTTCACCATTAAATACTTAATTACTACAGTACTTCACTTGCTAGCTAGTTGCTAGTTGTTGAGAGATTTTTTCAGTATGTCGGGAACACGGCTCATTATACTAGTGTAAACACAATACACTTAGTATATATTAGGCCGTACTCTCGGCACACTGAAAAGTTCTCCTAGTTGCTATCCAACCAGCACAGCAGACCTTGTTTGTAAGCAAACTCAAGTGCTGTATGACAAATTGGACTTTGAAACCAATCAATCAGTTTAATCAACAAAATGGAGAGAGGATTTCAAACTGTAATTTAACTTTTCATTGTTGTTGAAAGTTGAAACCTTTTTGGTTTTACAAAAGGCAAGGAATTGAGGAATCCCATACTGGGGTTTTTCCAAAGTCTACAAAATCAGAGAAACTTTAGCTCATCTTGAAAGACTTGGATGTACCTAAAAACCCCATAGCTCTCTTTCCCCACCCATATACTTATTTATGACACAACAAGCAATCATAAGGTATGATTTACATGAAATATTTAGCAAGTTAATAATATTTTTGCTCAATACTCTCAAGTAATGGTGATGTTTACCGTCATATTTATCACCGTTAGATGAGTTTAAATTATGAGATTATATGAGTTTAAATTTTGAGATTTGTATTCTGGTCTAGTGACACTTTGTTTTGACTTTGTTGATGAAGTTCTTGGGTTTGCATAGGCATCAATTGCTGAATTAAATATATATATATATATATATATATATATAAAAGACATTGTGAAAATGATAAAACACACAAATATAATAAACAAGTTGGCGGGTTACACTAATAACATGACTTGAATGTGACATATTTTTTTTTTCAGTCTTTCATCATATATAGTAATAAAAATAACAAAAATGTTTTGCCAGTTGACCAGTAACTTGTTAGCTTTGTGTTACATTTAAAGTCCAAAAGGTTTTGGATTCAATTGGCTTCGTAAATCATCGAAAATAACAAACGTTTAACCCTAAAACCAAGTATTTTTCATCATGTATAATCATGCTGTATAGTGACAAAAACCTCCAAAAGCATTACTGCACAGAAATTTGGAAAATAAAAAATAGAGAGTAACTCGGGTGCACGGTTGTATATATTAACCATCAACAATGAAATTTCCAGATAAGATGAGTGAATACTAATTAACTAACTTAATTAAGCCTCTGACTCTGAGTTTCTAAGAGATAGGTGGATTCCCTGAAAGGTCAAACACATAATTTCAGCATATCTACATGTAAAACGTAACTTGAATTCTATTCAGGGTGGACAGGTGGTCCATATTAGCTATATTTGGAGGGTAACTATATAGCCAGCTGATTAACCTGCAGATGAGTGAGATAATGACAAATTCTTAAACCTCTTAAACCTGACAAAGTCAGTGGAATAGAAGCTCTGGGAATGGAATAGAAACGGGATTTTCGGATTTTGAGAAACTAATATCTCTTATAATAATCGGATCCTAATAAGTCCTCTCATAGGAATCCAAATGGTAAAAAATATTGATATTGTTTGAGCTTTGTCTTGGAAGTTGGCCCCGGTCCACGTTTCCAAACACCAATTCAAACATCTCAAATTTAAATACTGGTACTTGCTTGGAAGTTTGCTTTGTCTTGATTTGTAGTGGATAGACCAAAACTTAGTTGATGACAATAAACAATATTTGTAGATGAATTAGTGAAGAAATACTAGCACTTGTTGCTTGGAAGTTTGCTCTCGCAAGTTCGAATCATTCTTCTAATAGTTTAGATGATGATCAGGGTTAATCAAGTTCTTTAAAACAATATGCTCTACGTTTACATTCAAGTTAGAATTCTCATTCACATAGTTTAGAAGAATTAATGAAGAAATTTTTTGCATTAAAAATTTTATATAGTTGAGAAATAATTAAAAAAGTGGATTCATAATCCCTATAAGCTGGTGGTGATGATAGATGGTGGGTTTCCTTGAGATTCCACTACTTGGAGTAATACAAAACCCTAAATTGGGTTCATTAAGGTCCAATTGAGAAATAAGGCTCTTCTTGTGGAAATCTATTTTCTTGACTTCAGCTTTAATTTTTCTTGGTAGCTGTAATCTAATTTGATTTTTATTTCAATATTTAAGAGCTACCTTCTAAATTAATTTCAATTTGTACTACTGTGTGACTGTGTGAAGTAGCCAACGTGATCCTCGCAAAACACACACACTCTCATATATATAAAGTCGCCAGAAAAGGCGGCTGATCCTTCGGAGGCAGACCCCTTCTCAGGAAGCATATATTTTCCCTACAAATTAAGTCCACACCCTTACCGCCATCTTAAACTTGTTGCTTTCACTCCACCTCTTCACTTCTTCTTCGTTCTCGTTCTGTGTGCTTATGTTTTCTAGCTCCAGCTAGCTAGGGTTTGCTTCTTACTGCAGTTTCAGGTGTTAAAAGAGAGCACTGTGATTAATATTAACATTAATTTCTTCAGTTTCTCACTGTTGGGTAGTGATTAAAGTTTTCACTTATCTTGTTCCCTTAAAGAGCTACTGAGAAGCAGGATATACATCTACCAGTACTTTAGGGTTTTGTAGAAAAAATGGATGAGAGAAGTGATAATATCGGAGGAGAAAAAATGGATGAAGTGATCCTTCCAGGGTTTCGTTTTCATCCAACTGATGAGGAGCTGGTAGGGTTTTACCTCAAGAGGAAGGTTCAGCAGAGGCCTCTCTCTATTGAGCTTATCAAGCAACTTGACATCTATAAATTTGACCCCTGGGATCTTCCAAGTAATTTTCAAAACTTAATCTTACATATTCATGCGTGACTAAAAAAACTTCCATTTCTGAGTAATATATCGATCTCTGAGTTTCTTTTAGTCAAAATATATATAGTAGCTTTTTCTCTCTTGGGTGTTCTTTGATATATGCCGACTAAGAATGTTTTTAATTACTACTATTACGTTGAAGTTTTGAGCCTAAGATCTCAATAATATATGTGTGTGTGTGTATTCTGTGTTCGAAGGTTTGGGTTTCACTTCATAAATTGTTCAGAATATACAAGGGCTTTAGTTGCATATATTTTGAACAGCTTAGCTATAAAGTTTTTAATTAATTTTTTGGATGATATGTGCAGAGTTGGCAGCGTCTGGGGAGAAGGAATGGTATTTCTACTGTCCAAGGGATAGAAAATATAGGAACAGCACAAGGCCAAACCGGGTTACCGGAGCCGGTTTCTGGAAAGCTACGGGAACCGACCGGCCCATCTACTCATCCGAAGGTGCGTGTAGTTCCTCCAAGTGCATTGGGTTGAAGAAGTCACTTGTTTTCTACAAAGGTAGAGCTGCCAAAGGGGTGAAAACTGACTGGATGATGCATGAGTTTCGCTTACCTTCTCTCACAGATTCACTCCCACCAAAGAGATCATCATCGTTCATGGACAAAACCATTCCTGCAAATGTATGTTAAGAAAAACTATTTTTCTATTTGTGCATATAATGCATGATTTTTAGTAAATATCTAATTGTTATGTTGTTAGATTGTCAATTTGTCACATGTTAGGTTAGTTGACAAAAACGATGCTTATATACACACACACACGTATTACAGCCGGACTAATTAAAATGTACTATTGTTGCAGGATTCATGGGCAATATGCAGGATATTCAAGAAAACAAATTCAAGTAATGCTCACCAAAGAGCCCTTTCTCATCACTCTTGGGTGTCTGCCTTGCCTGAAACAAACACATTTGGTGATCATATGCTAGGCTCCAAAGGTGCACACAATGCTACTCATCATCATCATGAGTTTAGTTCAGAGAGCATGTCAATACTGACATCGAAAATCAACTTCTCCAACAACAATGACATAAAAATGTCATCCACAACAAGCAATATATCCCCTCTAGATATTTATTCCAACTCCTACAAACCCATAAACCCCTTGATGATGGGTTGCAATGTCAAACTACCCCATCAGTACTTTCCCATTTCCTCCAACTTTTCTAACAGATCATCAGACTACTTTTCTAACCCTAGCTTCGCATTTTCATCACCTTCAGAAACTTCATCCGGACCAGCGGCAAAATGCACGGTGGATGTGTCCTCCTTGTTGTTAAACATGTCATCCTCAATGCTCGGAGATTACAATGGCAGCAACAACGTCAAGGGCGCCTCTGGAGAAAGTACTAATTTTGACTTTAGTATTACTAATGGAGGCTTTTCATCGATGGCATTGCCACATCATCATGAGGTCATGCAAGGAAATAACAATAACCTTGGCAATGGCCATGACAGTATAACTGGGTTGATTAAGAACATTCAAAATGTGAACTCGAACGTGATAGAAGAAGGAGACGATCAACAGTGGGAGACTAGTGGGAGATCAAATATTGGGTTTCCATTGATGAGTAGTTTGCCTTTGCCTATGAATGTAGGAGGAGGGGATGCATGGAAGTCGAGTTTGACGTGGGAGTCTTCTCCATGTCCGAGTGAAATGTCCACCACCAGATGCTACACTTAAACTTGTCACATAATTAGAAACACTGCTTAATCACTAATGTTTCTTAACTTTTTAGTTTTGCTAGCTATAGGCTATAGCTCATCAGTTAATTAAGTTCGTGTTTGTAGAATTCTTTTTGCTAATTAAACTCCAAAGTGTATGATCAAGGAAATCGGATGCTGATTAGGTTTGAAATGTTTGAGGTCCTCTATCAAATTGCAGATCGTCAATAACTCAATATTAATGCTCACTCACAAACACATGTATGACAAGGGCACGCACGCATTCACAAACTTTGTGACAAGAAATATCAAATTAACCAAGTCAAGTCCTCGGATTCGAGAGACCTAAAATACATTAATCAACATTTTTATTTTTGTGTTCAAAACAAAAAGGTGGATGCATGTTGGATAAATGCTTTATATTATACTAAGCATTGGATCGTTTCCTTCATGCTTCAAGCATGATATGTAGGATTTGCAATGATCACAAGCAGGTGAGACCGTGAGAACATCACCTGCTTAGAGTAAATATATTAATGCAAAGCTTCGGTTTTGTCACTTAGTACTACGTTGTAGTGTTTTTTTTTTTTTTACTTGTAAATAAGAAATCTTTAATTTGAATCACGTGGCCAGCAAGTACTACGTTGTAGTGTTTTTTTTTTTTTTACTTGTAAATAAGAAATCTTTAATTTGAATCACGTGGCCAGCAAGTTTGATATTAATTTATTCTTCTCCCACTGTTTTTACTTCTCTTTCGTCATTACCGTTTTGGTACATGGGGGAGACAAGGAACAATAGAGTAGGTTCTTCCGATTGGATCCGGAACCAAAATAATCCATAGGAATTGTTAGACTATGGAGAGAGCAATATGTGAAGCTGAGATAGGCCCATTAAGATATCAGTCTAAGCTCAAAACTTTCAGCCCAAGATTTCTAAGCCCAACTTCTTTTTTCTTCTTTTTTTTTTATGACAATCCAAGATAATTTTACCAAGCTTTTGTCGGAAAATTCTTCCTGCTACTTAGCATTAAATGTTATTAAATGTTACGATCACTGGATGACCTAAATTGGTTTGATTAATACTTTTATTGTGGTCCTGTGAATGCAGATCATTCAATACTCGTAACATGAAAGTGAAACCCACTTATTTCATCCAATTGTATCATATAAAACATAAAAAAGCCAAAATTTTCTCAAACTCCTCCAAGTTGCAAACTTGCAAGAGAGAGAGGGAACAAGACTCAGCTGCTGCTATCCTACAATCATGTCCACAGTAAGGTTCATGCTCTTATTCGTCAAAGCAACCCGATCACCGAGTCACTCGTCATCCTCTTGAGTACAGTGATGGGACCTGGAGCAAAATGCAAACTTCCAACCTGCTGCTCTCTCTGTTGTTGCTCTCTTTTTTTTTTCTGCATGATCACGATCTCTCGTACTCCTACCTAATCACTTCAATTAGTCGGGCCTGTGCAGGACGTCCTACCTTAAGAAAGATAGAACGTGTTAAGAAAACATGAGTCCTTCAAGAAACATAGAACATATGCTGTTATGAGGTCCAAAGGAAAAGACAGAGAAGGCCATTGAAGACGAGTGAATTGACTAAGGAGAATGACCTCAAAGACCATCCTCTGATCAAGGAGACCATCCCGCCTCACGACAAATTAATCGCCAGGCTGAAGCTTTTCACGGCATGACCTTGTGTGATTGAGGAAGACGGAGATAAAAACTACAAAGAAACATGTATAGTTCACGCCGTTCACAAGCAGAAACATGCAAAAGCCGTGACAAGCAATCAAAAAAAGGAAAGGGTTATGAAGTAATCCAAATATAACTAAAATCGCAAATGAAGCTAGTAAATCTGACATTACACAAATAATTCAAAAACGTACATGTTACCAATACAAAACAGGAAATTCCATGGTGGGATGGATTTCCGAACAAAATGAAGCACTCAACATCATAACTTAAACCATCCACAACAAAATGTAAAAGTACAGATTGGAACACCTTGAATTACTTCCCGCACCATAAGCCAAAATCAACGTAGTCTGTAGAAACTACTTAAAATTCGGTTGATTTCACTTGGTCTTTGCAGCTTGCTTTTCCTTTGTCTTTTGAATCTTCAACACCTTTTTCACGATCTTTTGTTCCTCCACCAGAAAGGCCCTGATGATCCTGCAAACCAATAGAAAGCAAGTTGTCTAAACCCCATTGGTGCAACACAACATGAAAAGAAGACGGAAAAAAAATGTTGCAATGCAATCTACAAACCTTTCCTTGACGGCACCTCCAGACAACACACCTCCATAAGCACGGTTAACAGTCCTCCGATTCCTAGATAATCTGGACCTCTTATACTCGGTAGGCCTCAAGTGAGGGATCTACAAACAAACACAACAATGTATCGCCACTCAAACGAAACTTAAAGTAACTGGACTACGCAATCATTACAATGATTATACACAATATTGTATTGCGGGGAGAATGTATAAGTTCCAAGTGTACTTTTTACTTCGAAAAAAGGTTAAATTCACAAGAACTTGAACCGTTCCATCTCCATACGGAATGGTGAATCGAGCCTGATAATTCAAGCACAAATTAAATGAATCCAATTACACGAGGGCAGATCAACAACACTTTCATAGACAGCCGCTCCAACTCTATTGCATAACCTATCAATGAACTGGCATTTTGGTTGCGGTATATCGTAAAGTAAGAGAACTAAACTTTCACTCATTCGCAAATGCAAAACACTGGGAACCCATGAAAATACTACGGATACGAAACTAACATATGAAACAAAGACAACATTTCGAATTGAAATAAGGCAAATACATACCCCTTGAATTCTCTTGCCAGTAACAGGGCACTTGGGGCCACTTGCCCTCTTCTTAGTGGTCTGGTACACTAGCTTCCCTCCTGTTCACCCAAAACAACCATCAATAACAGCACCAGCAATTCAATTAACACAAATTAAACAAAACCCACAAATCAAAATACCATCTTAATCTCAAAATACCACCTTAATCCAACATTTCATATGCAAAAAAACACAAATTTGACCCAAAAACGAAGCAAACAAGAGTTAGGGTTTGAAAGCAATAATATTTAGTTTACCAGGGGTTTTGACGATCCTGTGCTGGTTGGATTTGGTGGCGTAGCTGTGCCGGGCGCGATATGTGAGACGCTGCACCATTTTTGCTATCGAGTTTCAGTTGTCCCTAAGTCTAGGGTTTTGTCGAAGATGAAGCCTTTATATGAACAATAATTTAATGGATTTGCTTATGATCGGAGGGTTGTAATTAAATCTTTACTTCATTGCCACCAATAATTTGATACGGTGTCGGTTTAATCAAACTGGTTAGGCCCACTGTCGTAAGTTATTGGGCTGGTTAGGCCCACTAAACTCTCCCGGACATTGTTTTGGATCAAGTAGCCATCTTGTGCAGATGTTGCCTAACCATCAACCTAATCTTAGTTAGGTTGATTATAATAGTATTTATCCCCTTTGAATTAAGTTCGAATCTCTTTCTTCGTAAAATATCATTTTTATCGAAATCATTGTAACAAGAAGTTGCACTGCAAGGTACCATTTTGTCCAAGGCATATTGGTCTTGATTTTTCAAGAGAAGCTCTTGAACTTCAATTTTATGAACGACAATTGTTTTATTAAATAAAAATATAACATGTAGTATTTTGCATGCGATCTCCTAATAGTCAAGTAGTTTGTAATGTCTAACCACCAAGAGGTGATTCAATGGTTGGGGACGAATTTCAGATCTGTATTTCACACAACATGTCCAAGATTCGGTTCATTGTGCTTGTGGATCACACGATAGTGATTATCGGAAACTGAAATGTCTCTATAATTCTTTTTGACCCTGAAATAGTGCGTTATCGTGGCGAAGGCATCAACTGTTTCTCTTTTTAGAAAGAAAACTAGTAGCGTATGTTGTCTTATACATTAAGAGAGATTCATAGATATTTCCAACTATATACTTGATTAGTCATCTAACGAGTGAGATGACCTAGTTTTCTCCGGTGCTTGACCAAATGCAACCCTTGTTGGCTTTCTACAAAGCAACAAAGACCTAGACCGACCCTTCCATTTTTCCTCTTAAGCATACGAACATGCAAGGAAAATACAAAGTTAGCTTTGTCTTCTCTAATATTCCAATTTCCAATGGCCAACATCGGGTGATTGATCACTCGTGGTGCACATTTCTTCTTTCCGTCTTAAACTAAAATTCGTAAAGCATATGAGTGAAAGGTTAGGAGACGAAGAATACCTCCATGTCAACGTCACCATTCACAACCCTACCATGCCACACTGATATGGGCAGGTTTGATTTTTCTAATTGACTTTGCACCATTTGTGCATCACGTTACGGAGACGGCAGCTTTACTAAATTATAAATAGGGATTTACGTTTCACTCGTTGGTGGTTAAAAACGCGTGTATGTCGCATTCATTGGGTTAAAATTATGTTTTTGAACCACACGAAGTTGTGTGTTGGTGCGGTAGGAGTCTAGTTTTCAATGTTTATGTCTCATTTTTACATGCACGCGTGTGCATTGTGAGTAGGTTAGACAAAGTGTCTAGACTGTGATTATTATGATTAAGCATATAAAGACTAAATGACATGCTATTCGCTTGATAATGACGCTCACGGCCGGCAAAACCATCCATTTTGCAGAGGAAACGGAATTATTCAATTATTTATGATATTGAAATTGAACTAAAACTAATCGAAAGACGAATATATGGCTCATATAGAAGTGTTTTTAGAATGATTGAAGCCACTTTTGATGAAATGTTTTTTAAATCAATTCTTAGTAAAAACGCAAGTGAATCTTGAAAAAAAAAACACTTGAAATGATTTTTAGAAGAAACAAATTACTGATGCTTCTTCCATAAAACATTTCAAGTGTTTTTTAATTAAAAAATATTTTCTCTAAAAATGATTTTAATCATTTAAAAACACTTATGAAACAAGTCCATATTCTATAATCTAGTTTACATAGATGAGATATGTCACATCCCGGCCCAGGTCCCCACTACATCCCGGGTTCGACTCCACCGTAACACGATATTGTCCGCTTTGGGCCCGGACCACGCCATCACGATTTTGTTTTTGGGAACTCACACGAGAACTTCTCAATGGGTCACCCATCATGGGATTGCTGTCTCGCGAACTCGTTTAACTTCGGAGTTCCGATGGAATCCGAAGCCAGTGAGCTCCCAAAAGGTCTTGTACTAAGTAGAGATGATAATATACATATAAGGCTTACAGGATCCACAACCCTGGGCGATGTCGGATCTTACAATCCACCCCTTTAGGGGCTCGACGTCCTTGTCGGCACACTTCCGACCATGGATTGGCTCTGATACCAAATTGTCACATCCTGACCCCCACCACATCCCGGGCTCGACTCTACCGTAACACGATATTGTCCTCTTTAGGCCCCGACCACGCCCTCACGGTTTTGTTTTTGGGAACTCACACGAGAACTTCTCAGTAGGTCACCCATCATGGGATTGCTCTCGTGCGAACTCGTTTAACTTCGGAGTTCCGATGAAATCTGAAGCCAGTGAGCTCCCAAAATGCCTCGTGCTAGGTAGAGATGAGAAGAATATACATATAATGCTTACATGATCCACAACCCTGGGCGATGTGAGATCTTACAATCCACTCCCCTTAAGGGCTCGACGTCCTCGTCGGCACACTTCCAGCCATGGATTGGCTCTGATACCAAATTGTCACATCCCAGCCCCGGCCCCCACCACATCCCGGACTCAACTCCGCCGTAGCACAGTATTGTCCGTTTTGGGCCCCGACTACGCCCTCAAGGTTTTGTTTATGAGAACTCACACGAGAACTTCTCAATGGGTCATCCATCATGGGATTGCTCTCGCGCGAACTCGTAACTTAGGAGTTCTGATGGAATTCGAAGCCAGTGAGCTCCCAAAAGGCCTCGTGCTAGATAGAGATGAGAATATACATATAAGGCTTACAGGATCCACAACCCTGGGCGATGTGGGATCTTACAAGATATTTGCTTAATCTCAATTTCCATTAGTTGTCTTTTTCTTAACTAAAAGGCTTAGGGTAAATTACACAAAACTACATCAGTTATGGGTCAAATCACAATCTCATACCCCTCATGTTTTAAAAATTACAATGTCATACATTATCTTACAGATTTGTTGCAATTTCAGACCTTCGTCAGTTTGTTTGTCAATTTTTCTGTTAAATGATGACGTGGCTTGAGGCCGAGCCCACTCTCTTGTCCAACTAGATAAAAATATTAATTATCCAGTTGGGCGAGAGAGTGGTCCTCACCTCAAGTCACGTCATCATTTAATAGAGAAATTAATAGACAAACTGACATAGGTCTAACATTGCAACAATAAATTTGTAAGATAAGGTATGACATTGTAATTTTAAAAATATGAGGTATGACATTGTAATTCGATCCATAGTTGAAGTAATTTTGTGTACTTTACCCAAAATCTTAATTTTTTTTTTTGGCAAACAAGAGGTCACGTCTTCCGTAATTCCTGAGAATTGTGAAAGCAGGCTAAAGACATAACACCCATAGAGAAATATTGTTGTCTCTATTAAATATTAAATTAAAGTTAATTTTTAATTATATATATTGTTGTCTCTATTAAATATTAAATTAAAGTTAACCATTAATAATATATATTGTTGTCTCTATTAAATATTAAATTAAAGTTAATCTTTAATTATATTTAAAAACGTCACCATATTAAAATGGACGGTTGATAATTGCTATATTCAGCATGCAATGCAATATGTTTCAATAAGTTTGCTAATTTTGTCCAGCAAACCCACTAATTAAATTTCCTAAAATTGAAGATATAATTAACATGTTCCGATACAATATTCTATAAAATCGTTCGATCAATTTTGGTTTAACCGACTATTTATTTAGTAAAAGTGGGTTTAAAATGTAGTGACCAAAATTCTAAATTTATGAAAAAGTACACGACCAAAAAAATAATATGGAAAAGTATACACATTTGACAAACATGAAACGGAAACCGACTTTGCTGTGCAACCTCAAGCGAGGTATTTTATTTGGTCCGGGAAATTCATAAATTTGGTGCTGAATTACAAAGTTACGCATTAACGAAAACTGATTCAATTTCGAGATTAACAAATAACAACAATTCCTTTTCCGAAGGACATTAATCTCTTTATATTTTTTTGGTCAAAGATCTCTTTATATTTAACAATTTAAATATAATTAAGATGAATGTCAGTTACATTCCTTTTTTCAAAATTTCTATTATGATACGTAAGCGGTATATTTACATTAAGATTGAAGAAATGAAGTGATATCATACTTATTATTTATGAGATTCGTATGTAATATTATTCATTACAAATGAAAAGAAAATTACTAGACCGTAGTACTAAGTAAGGTTCTAAAATACGTCAGATACTAGTTGTGAAAGTTAAGACTTAAAACTTAAGCCATCATAACAATGTCATCATCACAGACCAATGCAGCAAAAATAAGAAAAACTCAAACCAAAAAACCAAATTCAACAATTCACTAATTCACGACTTGGATTCTTTTGGAGTAGGTTACCCAAAAAAACCTTTTTTCTAACAAACGGTATCCTTTACCCTTTTTTCTAACAATGGAACCGGTTAGCCACTGCCAAACTGCCTAGCCCCCACCCAATTTTTTTTTCCACATTTTGGCCTAAAATAGATCGGTCTTTCACCATCTAGCGTATAGGCCGATTTTTAGAATTATGGTACTAAGTGGTTATAAGATCGTATTATTTGATCGATAATTTACATTATTTTAAAAAAAACATAGTTATTGTACCTTCAAAAGAGAAAAAGTTGTAATCTTCATTTAACCATATGATAATAAAGTTAATTTTATATTTTAAACCTCCTATAAAGCTAGTAGCTTGTAGCTTTTTAGCCTTCACCCAAACCAAAAGATAGGACGGTTTTAGTAGACCTCAAGTTTCTCAACGTTCATTGACTGTTCTTTCTTTTGAGTCCAAGTTCCAAACTTTCAAGTTCATAACACCCAAATGGAAACCACTTTATCTGTTGTTTTGAGAAATCAAAGCGACCCACCAACACGTTAAACTCCAGTTCCATGTATCCATTATTATTCCATCGCAATCTCCTCCAACAATCTCGCACATTTTTGTCTCCAGATTTTTCACCCCTCAGATTCCGCTGTCTGCAAGTGGGTTTAGTCGTCCACTTTCCCCAATGGATTCTGACCGAACAAAACTTCCAGATTTTCTCTCCTCGTTGAACTTTGCTTAGGATTGAGAAAAAACAAAGGGGTTGATTGAAATGATGGTTACCAGGAAATTCCACGTGCTCAGAACCCAATTCGATTCCGTTGCTAAGGGTTTGCTGAGCAAGACCCTGTACGGAAACATGGTTGGAGTCGTTGGTTCTATGTGGGTTCTGGTTTGCAGCTACTTTTTCTTTGTTTTTGGATTCGTAAGCAGATACATGCTCAGGTATGGTCAAGTTCGAGTCTGTGATTTTCCCAGTTGAAAAGTTTGATAGGTTTGAACTGATTAATGGGTTTCTTTCCTTTTTCAGATTCCAGGAAGATAATCCGAGAGATCAAAGTCAGAGTTCTTGGATTTCAGACATGAATGTGTTCAAAGAAGAAGAAGAAGAAGAAGAAGACGCATTCTTTGATTCGTCTAATAGCAAAATTGATGAGGAACACAGAGAAGAAGAAACAGGGGATTTGGGTTTTTCGGAGACGGTGTCGGCCGCGAGCACTGATCCTTACGAGTTCAGGTATGGGAAAGATGCTAGTTGCTACATGGAAGAACCGAAAGCTATGAGCTTTGTTGTCCAAGAATTGTACGCAGACTGGAGCAATTCAAATACTTATGGTAATCAGGAGAAAACAGCGGCAGAAACAGAGGATGTCGATGATCAAGAAAAAACAGAGGATTTTGATGATGTTCGAGAAAAAGCGCATGACTTGGCTGAAAGTGTTTGTACAGAAGAGCACCCTTTTCAGAGTTTTAGTTTTATGAAGTATCCGGTTGCTGAAATTGCGCCTTCGGAGACGGTTAAGCATCCGGAAACTGCAAGTTTTGGTGAGCATGATTCATCAGATGATGTTCAATCGCTTGTCGAAAATCGTGCCGCGGTTTCTGATTCTAAACAAGAGTCGGTTACATCAAGAGGAGGAACTGATGAGGTGGATTCAATTACTTACGAGTTTGTGGTGGGAAGAAATGTGAGAGAGCGATTGGAACCTCAAAGCCTAGTGATCATGAAGGGAGATGAACAGACGGTTAAGATGAACACGGATGATTTTCAATTGCATGAATTTAGTATCCCAAATAGTAAAGAAGTTCTTTTTTCAGATTCAGAAAATGGTTCTGATGATGAATATATCGAATTATCAGACCCCCAAATTCAAGTTTCTGACTTTAAGGAGGAAGTTGGTCCTCAAATTGTAGAGCAATCAGCAGAAGAAATTGGATTGCAGGAGGCAAATTTCGGGTCGAATCGGGATGGCGAAGACGAGGATGAAGAGCCATGGGAGCATGATGATCTAATCGAGCAGCTGAAAAATGAAATAAGAAATGGGGGAGGCGGGAGGCTTCCGACAATTTTAGAGGAAGAAACTGAGGGTACAAAGACGGTGGATAATCTGAAGCTGAAGCCGCTGGTTATGGAGGAAAAGCTCGAATTCAAAGATCGAATGGCTGAGATTCAGAAGGTGTACAAAAGCTACGCAGAGAAGATGAAGAAGCTGGATATCTTGAACAACCAGACCATGCATGCAATTGGTAAGTTTGACATAAAACCACTCTGTTTCAATTTGTTTTACATTTGTTTTACTTGATAATTTATCGATTTGCAGAAGTAAATTAAGTCAATAGAGTCAAATTAGTATGTCTGGCCTCTTGGCTCTAAGTTCGAATTCTAAATTTTATGAGTTAGAAATATCTCAGTTTTGCTTTAGTGCAAGAAAAGTCATGAAGTAATTTTGTATTTATTTGCTAAAATTCTAAATTTTATGAGTTAGCAATATCTCAATTTTGTTTTAGTGCGAGAAAAGTCATGAAGTAATTTCGTATTTTATTTGTTCATTGGATTTTTTCAATTTACATGCATTCAAGAAGATTTGGTCGTTTACTTTTTAGTATGCATGGCTGAATATTATCTCTCATCTCATTAAGTTAGATGAGCGTATGAAATCCTTGAGCAACACGACTCAATTTTGTGTCAAGTCTTCTGTTAGCTCCAAGTACTTTATATATTTTCTTAAATTCTGTTTTTAACTCCGCCTCACAATGATTTAACAATAATGTGGTTTAAATTTGTATTTAGCGAGAATCAAACTTAAAATCCTACTTACAAATAAAAATGAATACTACTAGACTATACTGTAATACTAAATAACAACCTTAGCATCCTTGGAGAATATGTTATTTTCTGGGCCGGCAACATCATCTTTATTCCTATCATTTTCCACTAATTATCGGGCATCAATTTTTTTAATTTAATTTAATTTTTAATTTTTAATTTTTTTATTTTTTGTGGGGTGGTGGAGGCCAGTGGGCCTAAGCTTGGGTTCGGCATTGATTCACAAATCGATTTCTATACATTAAGGTTTCTATCAAGATCATACATTTATTTTTATTCGGAGTCAATTTATAATTAAAAGGATGTATACCTAATAATGTTTACTTTTGTATAATAGTAATGTTTACTTCGACATTAAGGTTCGCCTTTCTACGTAATAATATGACATTATCGCATGAATGTTTTTAATGTAAGGATGTAGTGTGTATATAAAGCGCCGTAAGTTTAAGAAAGTGAAGTATAGAAAATAATTTGAACTATTACACATTTTTGTTATTTTTTGCGCCACATCGAAGTACTTTTTTCCTTAGTGAGGATCACACTTCAGGTTTCTCACAGGCCTTCAGAATCTTTGGTTGACTTTGTATATGAGTTATACTAGTTGGTTAAGACAGTGTTTTTTTTTTTTTACATTTAAATTTGAATCCTCTTATATATTAGAACAATTTAAAATATCGTATCTGTCTAACGTTGATCATTGCTTAATTGATGCTTATACGCAGGTTTTCTCCAGCTGAAGGACCAAGTGAGATCAATGTCAATCCAAAAATCTTCAACGTTTCCACTTGGGAAGTCTCTTATTTCACAAAACTTATGGGGATGCAAAACACAAAGGCACCCCACAGCTCTTGCTCCAATGCCAAAAGTGGTCGGGGACTTGCACAAAGACTTTGAATTGGTGTATGTAGGGCAGGTTTGCCTTTCTTGGGAAATACTTAACTGGCAGCATGGAAAAGCCCTAGAACTGCAGCAATATGACAATCAAACATCTCATCATCGATATAACCTAGTAGCTACTGAGTTCCAACTGTTTCAAGTGCTCCTTCAAAGATTCATAGAGGATGATCCGTTTCAAGGCCCCAGGGTCCAGCATTACGTGAGGAATCGATGCGTTCTTCGTAACCTTCTCCAAGTTCCCACCATCAAAGGTAACGTTTGCAAGTTCGAGTGTTTGATATCTTGAACAATCAGACCATGCATGCAATTCACAAGTTTGATAACACAATATGTCAAATTTACATTTCTTTATGTGTAGATAGCTTTTCAAATTATATAACAGTTTCGTATTGCGTCGCAGATGATAAGAAGCATCTAACAAGAGAGGAGGAGGAATCGATTATTTTGAGTGGAATGCTAGTGAAGATCATCGAAGAATCAATGCATATATTTTGGAACTTTGTTCGTACGGATGAGAGGAATGCCAACCTAAAGGGACTTCAAGAGACTCAGGTCGACCATAAGGATTTAGAGCTTCTCCTTGACATACGGAAAGATCTCCAAAAGGTTTTACATACTTTTCGTAAAATTAATTTTGATTGAGTATTTTCCATTTTGTGTTATACCCAGTTTTACTACATTTTTTACGGTCTTGCTCGAACGAGGGACAAAAGCGCCAGCAATTGTGAGCAATTCTGAATATTGAACAACACATTTCTCATCCATACACTTGGTATTTGATCATACTAAATGAACAAGAACTCACTATTGCTCTCTTTTTGTCCTTCCAAAAAGCGATACTTATTATTTACTTGTTGCATTGCAGAAGGAGAAAAAGCTTAAAGAAATACATAGAAGTGGAAATTGTGTAGTGAAGAAGTTCCAAAAGCACCAAGAGAGACGACTTGAGCACGATTTATTCACTGCTCAAGTTGAATTGAGGTTGATTTCAAGAGTGCTAAACTTGTCAAAAATCAAAACGGAGCAGTTGGTTTGGTGCCACCAAAAGCTGGAGAATATCAATTTTGTTCATAGGAAGGTTCATGTGGAGCCCTCGTTTTTGCTTTTCCCATGTTGACACTTTTTGTATGTTAACATGGCAGGATGTGTGCCATGCCATTTTCTGCACGTACGGATGCTGGTTTTTGACATACTTGTAAAAAATAGGTAGAAAACAGGTGAAGTAAATTGTATAGTTACATTCACATGTTGGTGGAAATAATTACTAAATAAAATTCATTACAAAATAGCTACACTATGTTTTTGTTCCTAATAATTTTACGAGTAGACGATAGGTTAGGAACACGTTTTAGAACACGGTTGAAAGTACTATCGAATCCAGGAGTTTCCTGTTAGAAAAATAAGTCGACGAAGCACACACCTAACTCATCAACCAGAATCAGATTGCCACCATTTTGCTCCTTTTTTCCCGAGGTTAGAGTTTTTGCCCGACAACTATACTCAAGATAAAGCGTTTGTGAAAACTATAGGGCATCGTAAGTAGCAAAAAAGGCTAATAGCGACAATAATTATCTCGTCTTTATTTTGATTTACAACTTAAAATTGATTTCATCACATAACAGTATTTCAAACCACACAATACATTCTAAGGGACATTTCACATGCAATTTCAGCCTTGTATTTGTAAAAATTTGGGGGAATTGGATCCTCTCCTGAGCAAAGGCTCGGGATCCTCCTGACCTAATAACACGGACTGTTGGATTTTGATCCAACAGTTACAAACAGGAAATTCTTCTAAAAATTATAATAATTGTAGCTGTTGGATCAAAATATAACAATTCGTGTTAATGAGTCAGGAGGATCCCAAGTCTTTGCTCAAGAGAGTATCCAATTCCAAATTTGGGCCCCAAATGAATGAACTCATTGCATTGTCCCAATAAATCCCGCAAATATTTTGTCAAACCCACCAAAGGATGTGGATGCATTGCCAACACTTGGTCATGTTGCTTAACAAATAAAGGAAAACTAATAAAAAGAGTTTGAAAACTTTGAGTTTTAACAATAAAGACAAAATAAAAGGTAAAGTGAATAGTATCATAATTGATTTTTTTATGTAAAAATGTGGTTTTTCGTTAAAATGAACAGTACTGAGAGTTTTTTTATTAAATCTCAACAAATAACTCATGTTCCAACAAAATCAGTCCAAAATCCAAATAAAAAATAGGACCCGGATTGTTTGCCCTCTCTCATCCCATCCCCTTCTCATCTCCTCCTATTTTTGTGGTCACGGTTATGCCACTTCAACATTTTATATTGATTTTTTTATAAAAATAATAAGATAAAAAACAATAAGAATATAAAATATTGACATGACTTAATCGTGATCACATAAATAAGAGGGAATAAGAATTGTATGAGATGGAGAGGGTAGACCATTCAGATCCTAAAAAATATGAGAAATGTCAGATCCAAATAAAGTAAAGAAGAATAAAGAACAAGGACTTTGATCTTTGATTCTTGACGCGTTTGGACAAAGAGGGCGGTGGATCAAATTGAATACAACAAAAATGGATTAAAGTAGGAGAGGATTAGTGGTGGTTCCCAATTATCTTTTCAGAATCTCATAGATAGGATGTGTGTTATCACATCTTTCGTCAATATTTTATATTAATATAAATGAGAAATGTGGAGAACCTCTTAAAAGTGTCCGTGGATTCCCTGCTATAAGGTTTTACAAACTGGACACATATATTAATGTTAAATAGTAAGATGGTAAAGCGTTCATAAAGAGCCTTATTTTTTAGAGACTTTCCTTAGCATCTCTTAAAGTGAAACGATTCATGGACTATCTATGATCTCATATTTTTTTACATAATATTAGTATGAGAATTAAACTCAAATAGTGAGGTGATAAAGATCTCATAGTGAGCCTCACTTTGAAAGTCTCTTAGTATTTTTCATATGAATTGTGCTACTCGCACACACTCTTTATGTCTTCGTAGCATTTTTTTATAAGGAAAACTAATAAAAATGATTTGAAAATTTTGAGTTTTAATGATAAGGACAAAATAAAGGGTAAAGTGAATAGTACCATGTTTGACTTTTTAGTGTAAAAATATGGTTTTTTGTTAAAGTGAACAGTACCGTGGACTTTTCGTTAAAACTTCCTTTTTTATATGGTGGTGCACTCTTCTTACCTTCTGCACATTCGTTTTAGTTTCTGACAATTAAATTGAATGAATTAAAGAATATGAAATGACAAAAATTAATAAAAGATATATACGAATGATATCAGAAGTGTGGATAATACCACCCTTCTCATATATATATTCATCAGCGGCAAAGCATAGAAAGAAGGCAATGCCTGCCGCTTTGAGCAACCAACCAAATAAGGAAAGCTGGCGTTTGTTCAGGTTCCTGGGCAGTGGGCACCGCTTCCATCACCTAAAAACCCTAATTTTAATTATATTGTAATAATATTATTTTGGATTTAAGCCAACCCCCTCGCCTGCTGAGCTTGCCTTAAAAGCCCAAGCAAATACATCAAACATTCCAAATTAGACAACTGCATGCACTACGTGTATATGACAACATATCTTTTACACGCGTCCTTTCTGGTTTCGAACTTCATACCTAATCCAGGCGTCCACTGTTAAATCATTTTGCTCGTTCTCTTTGAAGTTTAAACATCATAGCAAATATGAATTACGTAACTTGATTAGAGCAGTGTACTGCTTATTTATACTCATGTATTTTAATATTAGTTTAACAAAATATCGCTTTGTTAAAATATATCATAACTTGATGTTATCTCAATCCTTTGTTTTAAGAAGTATTTACCCAACTAGTACATATATATTGTCACGGTCGTGTCTTGAACTAAATATGTGATTTCATGTATGTCATTTTCGACATAACATTGTATTATTAACTAAAAATTAAAGAAAGTTAATGTTTTACTATAAAACCAACTAGCAAATAGACAGTAACTCAAATACTTACAAGTATATGCAAAGTCTCTCATTTCTCCTCAGGGGATTGATACTCATAACACGCTCTCACATGCGGCAAATTTTCAAGACTAGCATGTGGACAACAAAAATCATGCGACATGGAGCACGTGTGGCTGTTGGGCTTCACACGCATGACAACATGCTTTGACACTATGAAAAAAATTGAGGTTCTATCATATAATTAAATGATAATGTAAAGAATAACCCAAATATTTATAAACACATACAAAGTCCCTCATTTTTCAAATATGGATTAACACTCTCAACAAAAATGTCATAAAGACGGTCTTTCCTTTCTCAGTGATCGATTGAAATATGAAGGGAAGACTGAAAAAGGATAAGAACATTATACACAGCTTTCACATAAGTAGAGGATAATATGGAAAATGATGGATTTGGTGATGTCAGAACGGAAGCATTAATATTATACAGGCAAAAGAACAAGTTTGATGAACAAGATTATTCATTTTTGTATGATGGTCCCAAATCTAATCTCCAATCCATTTTAAAGAGTCACGGGGACTCGGTTCTAAATCTAGACCTCTTGTAATCTTATGCTCCATCTCAAGAAAATTTAATTACCAGTAATCTTTTTATTATCTCCTGCAGTGAAAAACTACTTAAATTTGCCTTGGATGATTTGGAGGTTTGCCTTAGATCTAGTACTAGCTGATCCAAACGCCTATTATCTCTCCAACGTACCTATCTACACCTCAATGGTATTTTGAACCAATAATACATCGTGATCTTACGTAAATCTTGTATTTCTTATCTAAAATATTTCAATAGTAACTCAATACCTCATATTAATAATAGTATAATACAATGTCGTTTACTCGTAAACTCTTATCATTTATCAACAGTATTCTAATGTGTATAAAAGTCTTTCACCAGAACTTTTTTGGGTACTTTGAAGTATTCGGTATTTCAGATATTTTAACTATTAGATCTTTATTTTAAAATACAAAAAAATAAAATTTAATAGTTAGACACTCGGAGTAGCAAATACTCCAGATCCTCAATTTAAACTATATTTTGTAAACTATATGACGTGGATATTGATGATTGGATTATTAATTTTTTGATAAAAGAACAATAGATAGATTCATTATAGATCAAATACGTACAAAACACAAGAACATTACAGTATAGCTTCTTCAAACTATAAATCCGAGATTAGATCCGGAGGATCATCATCCCAAGTACAATTGAATCCTGAAAGAAGAGCAAAATGTGCTAGGTGATAAGCGATGCCATTAACTTGACGATGAACATGGGTGGAAGAAACTCAAGTGACTGATGCCATTAACGTCTTCGAATCTTCGATAATATGCCCAAATGACTGACAAATTAATAAAAGAATCATTAAGTGCAGCAACAATTTGGAGGCAATCACTTTCAAAAATCAAATTACGAAAACCCCCTTGCGTTGCCAAAATAAGACCATCCCTAACAGCCAATGCCTCAATATAGAGAAGAGAATGTTTCAATCTTCCTTGCAAAAGGCGCCACAAAAGCACCATGGTTGTCACTCCCCGATCCCGACATACGTCTAGGATCAACACGTGACGTCACCAAAAATCCGTATCTAACATACCCTACCTTTGGGATATGGGCAAAGGACAACTCAAGAATCGAAACTCAAGAATCGAATTGCATAGTAATTTTTCATATGCTTTATGGTTGCATCTAACCTCCTTGTTAGACTGCCTACGTACCCTCGATAGGGATCAAGCCATTCGTAGTTCACTTTCACTACCTTTGAACAATCATCACATAAATCACTATGTCCCAATATAATACCATACAACAGGCGTGCAACATCACAAGGAACATTCGATGAAGCGCAACATAATCTCTAGCCACATTGGTCAATGAGTTTAATCATAATGACAACAATCACAATCAACATCATTCCACAATCACATCAATCAATAACACATACCATACACCGAAATGCAAGGCTAGAGCGACACAATTTGGATGAAGCCTACATTTATGAAGCTGAAATCAAATCCAAGAAACCAACAAGTCAAATGATGTGATTTCAGACCACTTAATGAAATCTATCAACATCAGGTTCCAGACCACTCAACGGAATCAAGACAACAAAAGGGATTATGAACCATTTAACGGAATCAAAACACCAAAAGGGCCGGACCACTCAACAGAATCCAAACCATGATATGATTATGGACTACTCAACGGAATCACAGAGTAGAAGGGATTCCGAACCTCTCAACGGAATCTGAGCTGATACGATTCTGGATCACTCAACGGAATCATAGAGTATAATGGATATCAGACCACTCAATGAAATCCAAGGTATGATACGATTCCTAAACATTCAACGAAATCGCAGAGCACGAGGGATTTCGGACCACTCAACGGAATCTAGATGGAGCAGGGAACTGGAACACTCAACGGAACCCCAGCAGAAACCCAGTTCCGGATCACTCAACCGAACCGAGCGGAAGTCCAAGAAATATAGCAACGGTTAAAGAAGAAGACATGAAACAAGTACTCAAAATACAAAAGCTCAACGAAACAAGAAATGGAATAATGATACGATATGTAAACAAGTCTTGAAGCAACAAACCCCATGACAATGGATTCATGGTCCACTACTAACCCTCACATTTCATCACATTATGCCAAACATACAAATCAAACCACATTTCAAATATGCATGTCAAATCACATTTCATAAATATTTCCAATTCACAATCAAATCACATAAATTGATGACTAAAAATAAAAATAACAATTCAATAGAAATCACATTTAATAACTAAGTATACACAATATGGCACCACTAGTACGTAAATCGAGACACTCGTCAAATGAGAATGACACGTCATCATTCTAAGCCCAATAAACTCCATGGAATCTCAACAACACTCTAAGATCAGCAACACGCTAGAAGAAATCAGGCTAGTTAACTAAAAAGTCAACCGTCGATCAAGATCGAGAGTAGGTCCACAACCCTAGAAATCTAAACCGGAAGATCCGCCTATCAATTTTTTTATCCGTAATTTTCCAAAGTCCACATTATGCTTCTAGAACAACATATTAAAACTTCATTACGATCCAACGGTTGGATCTCTGCCAATTGCAAATTCAAGTGGCAGCCAACGTTTGATTTTATAAACTTAGAAATCCAATTCGGGAAGATTTGTATGTCGGATTCCTGACCCGTCAGTTCCTAATGTCATCAAATATTACATACTATTACGTATTAAAGTTTGATAATGATCCAATGGTCAGATCGTCAATTCATATAATGACCAAGTGGCGGTCTCTATCAAAACTATAGTCAATCGGACGTCACATATGGAATCAGGGTATCCAAATTAGTCTAGGAATGACGAGTGGGGTCTCGGCCCACCCGCTGCCCCGACTCGCAGAAAAATTCAACTATTTCCAAAATTTACCAAAATTCATAGAATTGTAGATTTAAAAGAGGGGATCAATTTTCATACCTGAGCCGAAATCCAATTCGACGGGGAAGTGCTTGGAAATACCTCAAACCTTCCAGAAGCCAAAAAAAAAAGTGTGCTTCAATCCATCACCTCTAGTGCTCCGCCGCCCCCAAACCTGTTTGGGCTTTATTCCTGGGTCAATGAGAGTTTAATGGTGGTGGAGATCTAAGGAAATTGTTTCACAAATGGTGGTTCAAAGTCAAGAAACATTCGGACCCGCTGGTGGTTTTCTTCGTAAAATCAAGGCTAAACATGTCGGGTTTGGATGAAGATTGATGGGAAAGTGGTAGGGAAATGATTTGGTAGTGGTGAGGAGCTTTCATTTGCTCGGAAAACGCCACGAGGGCATCAGAAATGGACGCCGGTCGAACCGAGTAGGGGTGAAAGAAACAGGTCAATGGGAAGAAGTTTTTTTTATTGCGTGCCACTCACCTCTTTCTTTTCCCTCCCTCATCTCCCCTCTCATTCGTCACCTTTTTACTCTCCCCTGCTTTCATTGGCCGAACTTCTCCCCTTTCTCCCCATTCTCATTGGGCAGTCCCCAATCCCTCATTTCTCTTATCTACTCTTCGTCCTGACTACACACGTGGCACCATCTCCTCTCATCCTGATCCAACAAATTTGGAGCCTTCTAGATTGAAGGAAAATTACCAAAATGTCCTTAATTTTAAACGTTAATAACTCATTCGTTATAGCTCCGTTTCACAAATGGTTTGTGCCTACGTGTTCATGAGATCGAGCTCTATTCGAAAATATAAATTGTGACCTAGAAAGGCCTACGGATTTTAAATAACTAATTTCCAAACTTCAAACTTCATAACTAGTTTAATTAAAGTCTAAATGCAAATAAATTATATAAATTCCCGAAAAATAATATAAAATCTCAATAATACAAATACGTAGATTATAACAGTCAAATCCAAGAACGAGATTTTACATTGGTCATCTTGGATTATCACCCCATCCCCTACTGTTTTGACAATTGATTCTATAAAAACACGTGGTATATCACTCCCTGGGTCATATTGAAAAATCTCTCCTAGAAAACGAAGTAACATGTCTGCAAAAGAAAGCAACTTTATACTACTAATGGAAAGCTAAAACATCGATTAATTAACTTTGCATTAAGAGAAATATTTCAGCTAAACATATGCTTAACATTCTCTTTAATCGTTATCCTCTCTAATCCCTTCCCTCTCAACCTCACCACCTAAACAGTTACTTAACGAACGAGCTAGCGAATTAGCAAGAAATGTTTATACTAATAAGCGTGATTAATTAACTTTAATATCTCCCAAAGCTTCCATCTTTCTCTCTGTTTCACGACGAAGAAGACGACCCATTGTTGGAAAGGTGAAGGGGGTTGGCATTGACATTGTTGTCGGCGATGTGAGCATTCATGGAGTCAAAACCATGTCTTTCACCCTCACCGTTGATCTCACTGACATTGCTGTTAATAATCATATTCCCGCCGCCGCCTACGCCGGCCGATCTCTCCAATCTCCTCCTGAGACCGTGCTTGTTATTGTGCATCCAAACCTTAAAAACTCCCCTCCCAATCCCCACCTCGCTGCAAAAATCCTCCACCGATCTTTCGTCGCTCTTTTGCACTCTCCACCCGACTTTCTCGGCAAAAGACGACATCTTTTCCTTTTGCTCCTGGCTGAACTTTGTTCTGGATCTCTTTTTCTCACCTGGGTACTTCTCCGTTTTCATCACAGCCGTCGGATTGAGCTGGTGCTGGTGGGGGTGCTCATCGGGCGGACCAGAAAAGCCGGAGCTGAGAGCAAGTAGCATTTGCGGCGGGGCAGCGAAATAGGAGGGGGGCAAGTGGGAGACTGGCGGCGGAGACTGCGGGCTCAAAGTAGGGTTGGGGCTGGAGCTCGGGCTGGAGCTTGAGCTGTGGTTGTTGTGAGCTGTTTTCGGCGCTGGTAGCAGGCGGTTGCGAATAACATTATTTTTGGGTCTGTACTGATCACGGCAGTGGAAGTTGCGGTGACAGCCACAAGCGGCGCATTTTAGCGAGGTGGGGTCAGCTGGGTTGGAGGAAGGGGAAGGCATGAACTCGCCGCAACCGTCGAGAGCGTGGCCACCTAAGCTGGCAGCATGGTTCTTGAGACATTCTTTGTAGGCAACCACCCTTGTTCGCTTCGGCTGAGGCTGGAATGCGCCGCTGGTGAAGGATAAGGACCTGCCACTGAAGAAGTTGAATTTGGGGTCCGTCGGCGACGGCGGTTCGGTGTCCGTATCTGGGGTTTGGATGGTGGCGGTCACGGTGGTAAAGTCCATATCCTTAGGCGAGAAGAAGCATAAGAAATTGACGGGCGGATTGGGAATTAATTAGGGTTTTGATATTAGGGAGTGAAATCTCAAAGGTGAAAACTTCAATAGGGTTTTGGAGGATGATTGAGGAGATGAAGGATGTAATGAAAAGTGGAGAGAAATATATAGATGGGTGTTTGTGGGGAAAGATATTTGATGTAGATTTAATTCGATAATTAGTGGCATACCTAAACCTGTCTCAGCTCCATAAAAACACAGACAAATTTCTCAACCACCAAATTAACCTAGGGGAAAAACTTAAGAATGAAAAATTCTGTGTCATTTCTTGAAGAGATTTTTCAATGTATCGAAAATAAAATTTAAATATAAAATGTTATAATATAAATAACTAGATATTTAAAAAAAAAAGTCAATCACTTGTATTACGACACATAATCTATCACACTAAAATTTCTTAAGAGATGGGGTTTAATCTGAGGTAACGTATGTCAGTCTGTGGATTCATGTGTTTGTTCAGAGCAATAAATTAGGCTCTCATATAATTCTTTCTATTTGATCTTTTTTTAGTTAGGCAAAATTGCATAAATGGTATTTTGACCTTTTCAGTTGTGTGCAATTGCCCATGTGAACTTATTTTCTTTGATAATTATCACCCAAACTTTTATGTTGTGTTACAATTTGGCACCCAAACTTCACGATCGAGCACCTTTAACAAGAGCATTTTTGTTCGTTAAGTCAACTAAAGGCATGCTTGGTATTTTTTTTTGTATAATTACCTGTTTATATAAGAAATGAGTATTAAGTAATTTAATTATATTCATTATTTTAAAAATTATATGTTTATTTTAAATTGAATATCAAACAACTACTAAAACATTTGAAACCGTTCATTTATTAATAGACGCCTTATTGTTGTCAAAATATGTGTTTTTGCAGCTTTTTTCTCTTAGAGCAAGTCCACCGGAGGACTTTTTGCCCAGCACCCAGTTGAAAAAATAGGCCAGGACCCAGTGGATCCCCTCCAGCCGACCCAATTGACTGGCGCCCAGCCCATGCCAGTCTCTAGCCCAGCCCATTTTTGACTGACCAAGGGACTGGCCTGTTTGCATTTTTGCACTGGCGCGTGGCCTTCACGCTCGCGTGGGCGCGAGTAGGAGACAAGAAATCAGGTGGCGGGGTCCGCACGCAGGCGCACTCAGACCACAACCCGAGCTCAGCGACGTGGCCCACTTGCAACCGTTGGATTTCCAACGGCTAGTTATTCTAGACTGTTGGATTTTCAACAGTAAAAAAAAATTTAATTTCACTTTTAAACTGGACCGTCCGATCACAGATCAACGGTCCAAGTTTTTTCCTCCAAAAAATTAAGAATTTCACTTTTAAAAAATAAATAAACTTTTTAATAAATTTAGAAATTATTATTATTATTATTATTTTATTTTTTATAAATTCAGAAATTAAAAATAAAATTATTATTTTATAATAAAAAAATTAATATTTTAATATAATGGACTAGGCTATTTTTTGTTAAGGGTGGAGATGCTTTGACCTATTACTGTTCACCGGAGTCTATTATTGTTCACTTGAGTGGATAAATGCACTGGGTGCTGGCACAAAGTCCTTAGGGGTGGACTCGTTCTTAAGGAAACTCAACACTCTCTCTCAATTTAATTCATCAAACTTGGATCAAGGCATGTCTTCTTATCACGAGCCATTATTTGAAAAAAAAAATGTGGATGAATATAAGTAGACATATGTGCTAAATATAGTTTTTAATTTGAGTGGTCAACTGGAAATTTCTTTAGTATAGGTGACAATTTCATAAAAATGAAAAAATTCATACACCATTGTGCAAAACTTCCTTTTGTTCTTATATATTCGTTGAAGTCAGGGATTTAAAATTTTGGAAACCTGCAGGCCAATACGAAACGTATACGTGTCATGCGTATGAGTTTTCACGCATAGGATTCGTAGTACAAAGAGTACATAATTTGAAGGACACAGTGCGCATCGTTTTGCTTTGACAGTGGCAGTGGGATTCCCTCCATTATACATCCCTGCTCCTTTCTGTAACCTCATATCATGCCTGCTTCATTGTTTTTCGAGACCAAATACAGTCGCGTGTTGTTATTATTTTGTATGTAGTGAATCATGCGAGATATTCGTTTATTCATGACGGAGGATCCGCCCTTGCTGGGCAGGCAACCACGAGTCATAACGTACTCTTTCCACAACAAATCCACTGCTCCTCAGTCACTATTTCTCCCTTGAATTAGAACTGGTCAATAGAGATGAAACCACGCCACAGTTTATAATCTTTAAGGAGAAACCTTAAATCAAAGATGAAATTTTTGTTATCATATTGCTTAGCTCATTCCCTAACAAATGAGATTTCTCCTATTTGCAAATCACAATTTAAAACATGAATGAATTACTTATCAATAACACAAAATTAAACATTTATATACACATGCCAATGTGATTGGCAAGAATTAAGCATAAATGTGGCTACTTCCAGAGAAAGAATCCAAGCATTCTCCTTCTAATTATATCCAAAATAAAAATTTATCGTTTACTTATATAATAACACTAATTTTTAATGACTCATAGCAATTAAGCCTGAAAAACATAAGAAAACCTTGGATTAAGTTGAAATTAGAGGCCAATTTGTCAACTTGACTTATAATTACTCCATCCATCAATCAAGTATTAATGATGTGATGGCAAATTGACACCATATGTTTAGGTTAACTTAATCTTTGCATAATCAAATTCAGGCCGCTTGATTAGAAAGTTAAACAAGTCATTACCAGAAAGAAAAAAAAAGTGTTTTTATTTTTTAATTAAAAGTTCAAACGTATGTCGGTTACTAGTCCATCCTCATTTATCTTCTCAATGGGCGGTAGATTATCTGCCCTTTCACTTTTCGTGTCTTTTCATGCTTTCTTGTTTTGTGTGGTCACGATTAAATCACGTCAACATTTTATATATATTTTTTATAAAAATAATAAGATAAAAAGAAATAGTAATATGAAATATTGACGTAACTTAATCGTGATCACATAACAGATGGTACAAAAAGTGATCCACGTGTTGCAATGAGCACACTGTAGCAAGAAATGCGGCCACACGCCATGTTTCAATCAATCAGTTACCTACTTTTTTTTTTTTTTTTTTTGAACAGAGTTACCTACTCTTTTGTAACATGTTTCATATGAGAGAATAATACTTGGTCATTTAAAAAATAAGTATCGGTTTTCTTATAAAATTTTGTGTTACGAATCAAAACTGTGTATATTATAAATCATTTTATAAGGATCGTCTCTAGAAAAAGTTAATTAAAACTAAAGTTGTTTCGTCATCTAATTATATAAAAATAGATGAACGCAGTGGCGGATTTAGAAAATAATATTAGGAGGGTCAGTAAGAATAGCGTGTGCAGCGTGTAAATTTTTTATACCAGAAATAGCATGCATATCGTCATTTCATCGAGTCTTGATAAACCTAAAGTTATTTGGAAATGCATATTGCACATCTGTTAATGTATGCAAGAGGCAGCACCCAAGGTATCCATGGACATTCACCGAGTCTTGGCAGGCTTGAAGTCAGTTGGAGGGCATGTATGAAGCCAACTCTAATCTTCAAAAGGGTAGCACCCATGGTATCCATGAACATTCATCGAAGATCGGAGGGTCAGCACCCATAATATCTATGGACATTCACCGAAGTTTGAGGGGTCAGCTGACCCCCTGCCCCTCAATGCATCCGCCACTGGATGAACGGAAACCATTACAAACCATTTATGTATTTGCTACAATAGATTGACTAAACAACCTTAGTTTTAATCTTTATAAAGTAATTCATATTATGAGCTATTCTGATTATAAGCACAAAAACTCTATGATTCGAACACGAGAACTTTTGAATAGAAGTTCTTACTCATTCTTTGGTGACCAATTATTATTCTCATATTAATCATGGTAGCAGCATTTAGATTTGATATTATTCATCTCTAAACAAAAACAAAAAACATAAGGCACATAACGTTGGAATAATCCTAATCTCTCTGTCCATTGTTTGGGATGTGATATTTTGTCTTTTATGTTTCAAAACCTCAATTATGCTCTTGTTAGAATCCAATAAAACAGAAAATACGATCATAATGGGGTCTCAAAATCCTTCCTAAATCCTATAAAAGGATGCTATGGATGGTTGTGATTTCGATTATTTTGTAAACCACTCACATGTATTAACGGTTAAAACTTAAAACTAGCGCATGGACATATGCTCGACCAGCTCTAAAAACACTAAGTGATTAATCAGTGTAATCATACTTAGGGCTAGTTTGGTATTGCTGTGCTTTGAAAAAAAAACTGTTTCTGCTGTACTATAAGAATAAGCTCATTTTTGCTGCTTCACGTTTTTAGCTTTTTTTCATTAAAAAACTGTGAAAATAAGCTATTTTTAAATGTTTACCAAACATATTTTTAAGCTCAGTTTTTTTTTTATACCCACTTTTTATAAAAGCACCATAGTACCAAACTTAAAACTAGCGCCTGGACATATGCTTGACCAGCTCTAAAAACACAAGTGATTAATCAGTGTGATCACACTCAGGGCTGGTTTGGTATTGCTGTGCTTTGAAAAAAAACTGTTTATGCTGTGCTGTGAGAATAAGCTTATTTTTGCTGCTTCATGTTTTTAGCTTTTTTCCATCCAAAACTGTGAAAATAAGCTATTTTTAAATGTTTACCAAACATATTTTTAAGCTCAATTTTTTTTTATACCCATTTTTTATAAAAGCATCCTAGTACCAAACAAATACTCAGGGTCGGAAAAGAATAAAGATTAGTTGGAACCCAATAAGTAGTGATTAGGGACTTGTATGAACAACTTGAAACCTAGCTAGCTACTCGGGCATAGGCCGTAGAAAAAGAAGGGGTTTAGGAATTGAGGGAGTCAAAAACCTCTTAATTGTTCAAACAATGTTCTGACAATTCTGTCATTCTCCGGCAGCACGCGCAATGAGAAAAATGATACAAAATGGCTCTCTCTCTATGGTAGTATTAGTTTTTGAGTGCTTCCACGACCAAATTAGAGCATGCAGTGAACATATTACATATTTACATTCACAAAGCTTCATTGGTTCGTTCCAATTTGTCCTTTGTTTCAATCTGGGTTTTGTTTCTTTGGCACGCAAGGCAAAACAAAAGTATCTAATTGAGGAAACAAAGAAAAATAAACCCTTCATTCCCAAAATGTGTTACGTGAGAGTTTGAACTTGGGTTAACGCTTCAGAGTTCCAAAATTTTGTAGCATCAATGTCATTGTTGGAGAAAAATCGCACAGCAAAAATATAACAAAAGAATATAAAACATTATGTGGGAGTTTCACAACTAATATTACTGACATCTTTTATGATAATACTCAATAGTTAATAATATGTGATTAAGTTAAGATAATATCAACGATGTTAATGATATCGCTACTCTTTCGAGAGAGTAGAGACTAGAGAGATGTCAAGCTCTGGCTGATTAACGAACAGAACCCGATTCCATAAGGGTCCATTACCATTACAAGTTGGCATGCGTGGGCCAAATTTCAGAATATGGACGATCAAAATTTTATCCTTTGTTGATCATGCAGTACAGAAAAGGGGATAATAATATTACAAGAGCATGCTTGAAATTATATTTATGGGTGGATCAGCATCCACCTAAAGGCATTATGTTCTTTCCTGCAAATATTACACAACAAGATAAACACCAATCCAGCTTCCACCCAAAACTGAGATATCTTCCACTTCCCGCAAAGCCTGCTAAATCCCCCAAAGGATGGATAAGCATTATCTTATTACTATTTTTGCATATGTAATCACATCACTAATCCGCTTTTTTATTTTCTCTAACCGTTGATTTGTTCTTCACAAATTAAAGTGTCCCAAATCATGCAGCAGTAAATAATTTAGTTTTGCTTCCAGAAGATAGAAACAAATAATGAATGATGGTTCGTTTTCAAGTAAAGGTTGTGTCTAAGTCGAAGTCTAACACAGCCATTTATAGCACTTTTGGATTAGTAGATAATCTTATTATCTTGATGCCAAGAGCATTACTAGGACCAGCAAGCAAGTACATCGTCTCCAAATTAAAAATGAGTTATCATGGCCAATAGCTTTGCAGTCAAGGACAACCTGATTAGAATCACGGCAAGTGGTCTAGTGAAAAAGTGCAAACAATAGCTCTCTAAAGAAAAATAACGGGAGGTCTTAAGTTCGATACTTGTAAGCTGTGAATTTGCTTAATTGTGGCGACGAGTAGGGTGCAATTCCCAACTAGCCACTTTTGGGCTGGGAAATGGTGAATAATCATAGTTCGCCACCAGTTGTCCCATTTTTTAAATAGAAAAAAAAAAGGACAACTTAGTAGCCTCTAAAATAAACCTATCTTTGTAATTAAGATTACTACTTAAACATCAAAGGTGATTTTGTTAACTAGAGAGTACGTACCATCTCCAAAGAATATGAATAATGGTTTTGATTATGATATTTGTAAAGTACGGTGAAGATATGTACGCAGAAGTGGAAAAACAAGTAGGTTCCACATGAGAAGAACTCGAGCATTACCCAAAAATATATCACTAGATTAGTAGTTAGTTAATTGTAATGTTACATTGAAAACATAAAATAGAGAGAGTTCGACAGGTACCTAAAACAAGTGTAATTGTAAGATGAACTAGAAGCTAGCAGCCGTTATAAGAAGAAAAGTATATATGTTCACAAGGCAAAGTCATTTTGCACAATCCAAGTTGCAGGTTTTGCAAAGTTAACTGGGTTGTTGGTTTTGTCTTGTAAATTGAACATAACCATATCACACTCAACAAATCCTTGTGGTATATGGAATTTGGTGTACACCCAGAAGCCTTTAAAGCCACAACAGAAAATGAACCGTTGCCATCGACAAACCAATTAGCTTCATCTCCAATGCTTTTCACCTCAACATGTTCGACAATCTCGCTTTATGATGGAACACCAACGATGAATTCTAGTCATATGAGGAAGGGCTCTCATCGTTGTTTGAACGCTTCGAGCATAGAATTGGTCTCCCATGGTTGATTCCACAAGATATACCCGACGAGAAAATCCCAAGTCTACTCTAGGTACAAAATTGTTTTTGTAAAACGTCTCTACTGCAAGTGAGTGTATCACCTCATGGCCACAATTTCTAATTGCATAGACTTGGCCTTTGTAAAATACAACATCGGTCATTCCGTCATCTCCAATGGAGAGGGCTAAAGAGTTAAAGGGCCAAAATATAGTTTGATTTGGAGAAAATTTATTTCCAGCTGACGATTAGGTTAAAAATTAATGGAGCCCACCAAACCAAATCATAGTTAAGCTACACCCAACCATTTGCTAGGGCCCAACAACAGATCCTAAGGCTAAGTTTGAAAAATTCTAAGGTCATCTCCAATAGAGAGGGCTAAAAGTTCAAAAGCAAAAAAATGTCATGATTTACCCAAAAACTCATCTTCAACCGATGTCTAGGTTATAATTATGTGGAGCTCACCAGGCCTTTATTTGGCCAAATGAGCATCAGGCTGACCAATGTCAGCAGCCCCTCTTAGCCCCTTTTTAGGACCCAGCTTCTCAATGCAATCATTTATTCTTTTTATTTATTTTTTAATCCCACCCCACCCACACCAGGCTTCGAACCTGGGACCTAAAGCTACCCTCACCACCCCTTACCCACACCCTCACCACTAGGCTATTCCTAGTGGCTTAGTGCAATCATTTATTCAAATTCAATGGTTAGATTTGAAAGCATCAAACAGTAATTTAACTAAATTAACCAATAAATTTAAAATATAAACCTGAAACTAATAAATCATTGAGGGACTCATTTAAAATTAATTTTTTGACAGGGCCATAATTCTGGATGAGACTATATTTAGCCTTTTCGGTTGGAGATGACCTAATGGCATCTAACCTTGTCCCACAACCAGCACTAGCCCCACCATATTTACTGATTGCAATTCAACTGAGCGTAGGCTACCTTACAAACTATATTTCTTTTAAAGCTATAATTCTGGACGGTGCTATATTTAACCCCTGCGGTTAGAAATGACGTACTAAAACATGTCCAATAATTTTGTCCTGCATTTGTAGTAGCCAATTTGGGATCTTGTTTACTGTAAAACGCAACAACATAATTGTCTAGATTCAATTTGAAATCAGGTGACAGTACAACCTTTCGAACGTAATCCTTGAAACTCAACAACCACATGATTGATATGTTTCACTTCTTATAAATCTGTGTTCTTACTTACTCTGGATGTCACCTTACTGCATATCTTTTACAAATGTACATGAATATATGTGGAATTTAACCGACGGAATTGCAACTTCCGAAGCGAAAAAGTGACGGACTACTCTGAAAAGCAAGGGATAGAATACGCTTGTTACGTTCGAAAGGCATTGTAACATTATCGTAAGTAGGGTTACAAAAGAATTTCACTATGATATGCAAGAAAACTCTTGACACTGATGCAAACCGAAACAAAACATTGTTCTTCAAAAAATAAAAAGTAAAAAATTTTGTAAACAAATATATTGTTTCTTTCATTTTGGAGGTGCCGCCATCATCTCTGCTGCCTCTCATTCGTTTGTGATGTTGGCCCAAAATATAGGGACGGCGTTGCCTCCACGGTCGCTGAAACCCTTTAGCGACTTCTCTGTTAATTCACTATACAGATGTCTCTATTATAAAAACTCAAAAGCAAGACACGGAAAAAGATCAACCAACCAATCATATAAAAGTTGCTCTTGAATTTTGAATCTTTGAAGCAATTCACTACCTTCTGGTTTTTGCTGCATTGCTTGAAATCGAATCAACTTTGTGTGTAAAAATGTCAGCTTTGCTCCTTTAAGCCCTATTGTGGATAGGATCTGATCCTCGCCTCACTCTTCGTTTGCTAGACTGATTCAGATCAAAGTTGTTTGTATTTGTTGAATTCTTCTTCTCAGTGCTCATTTCCTCCATCGTGACAGCCTTGAGACTGCGCTGATTCCGCGGCAAAATCCAACGATGATCTTGATCTCGGTTCTGTCTGAGGGCAGCACCTATACTTGTGAGGGCAAAGACTTCATCTGGTTGAACTACTAAGAACCCAATACAGATAAGAAGAAGAATAAACACGCCATGATTACTGCAAATCATGGTTTGATTTCGACACAGAAGAAGTTAACAAGAAGAGTAGTAGGAGATAACAAGATCTTCCTGTAGGTGCAACAGCGGCATTTATGTGTGTTGGTTTTTGGAAGAGAGGGATTTAAAGTGTAAAACTATCGATGGAGGGACCCAAGACACCAACAAGGAATTTTAGATTCACCCAAATCATAAGTCCGCAGCAATCTAAGCAAATTAAGGCTGTTATATTGAACAATCTGACATGGATGAATAAAGGGTATTTGAACAATACCCTTGATAAGCCAAGTATCTTTTTTCAATTGTTCCCTCCCCTACATCTCTTATCATTTGCGCAGCTTTTGTCTAATCAGAAAATAAAGGCCAAATCCAGTCTACTGGTCTCTCTTTGCCACATCAATGTACTGTGCTTATGTGAATTCGATGTATAGTTAATTAATCAAAGTTATGCTATTTTGACGTACAAAATCGACCATATTGTTAACACCACTTTACAATACATGTCTGTCATTCATACAATGATAGAGTTCATAATGATTAGAGAGTATGTCAGCAATGTGATAAGTTTTGTGTATCTGAATGACATACAATGATAGAGTCTATAATAATTAGAGTGTCAGCAATGTGATTAGTTTTATGTATCTAAATATTATAATGGTAACTAAACAAGTTTACCCCTAAAACAATCTTGGATGTATGCTCATATTCAATGTTCAACTAAGGTAGATTACATTAACGAACATTGTTTGCCTTCTTACTGTTAAGTCGTCGTTTATCCTTATATGAAAATCACATGTTCATATATGTTGGAGAATTTTTTAGAATCACAAAACAAAAAACTTATACACACATATTGTGATTGATTTATAAGAGGAATTGAATCAATACATGTAAGGAGCCAAATATTTTTAGCCGTCAAGTTGCTTGTTGTCTCTTTTTGGCCTGACAAAAGTTAGATTTTGATGGTTAACTCATTAATCTGATATTTGTATTGGGATAAAAGGGGTTTAGGCGGTTTAGGCTCCTTAATCTGAGATGTGTGCTGGGGGGTTTTTGGTATAATACATTTCCTTTCCCGCTAAGTAAAGGAGGTCTTTGTTTTTCTAATAGGAATATATGACTGGGCAGACACCACAGTAAACCTAGCAGATGCTACAGTCGCAATCAGAAGCAAGCCATGCATTGCATGTAAAGAAACAAACACTTGCTTTAGGATTTCTAAGATCTCCCATCTCCCTTGAAACTTTAGAATTCCAAGCTCCCTTCCCAATGCAACAAAAACAACACTGGTATACTTGGGTTCTTGTGCTAAATGTGTTTTCTTTATGCTTTACTTTGCTCAATACTCCTCTTCAATTTTTTTTTTGCTTCAGAAATGATAAGGGATTTTTCTCAAAGTAAAATTTTTTATGAGCTCTTTGTCACATCACGTTTTAATATCAATTCTCGTGTTAATATTATAAAAATTTTTATGAGCTCTTTGTCACATCACGTTTTAATATCAATTCTCGTGTTAATATTATAAAATGTTGTGCAAAAAAATGAGGTGTCAGAGATTCCATTGAGAATCTCATTTTTAGGAGAGTAAAGACCCATTTCAGTTTTGTAATTTAGACCACCTTTTCTTTATAACTAATGAGATTTAATCAACACTAATATGTTATATATAATTAACAAAGTTTTACATGCAAGTTGGAACATCCTAAAGCACAAATTCTTGTGCTTTATCAAATGTGGGTGACATGTAGCCTTAAGATGAATGGCGACTGGTCGAATAAAATCTGGGCTTGAATGTTTTTGTTAATGTGCTGATTCTCTGCTTTTTATCAATATGAAAGTGAAAAGAGACCTAACTGAGTTGTAGCTTTCTGGTCGATTTTTTTTTCTCCATAAGATTTTTAGAATCTCCTTTGGTAGATTTCCTATGACCAACCATGCATATATAAATATAGTATATATTTACAGTGATAAATCTAATTTGAACACCAATATCGTGTTCAGGTACTTTAATGAACGTGTAAAAGATTAAGCGAGATTAACTACTAATTGCCAATCAAATTTAGAACTTAGATCACTCAATTTGGAAAGAGAGACTATTAATACCTTCAGAAACTGTGTACTTTGTAAGTAATTTTGAAGTTGCATTTGTTGCATCTTTCGCCTTAACGTTGCTTGAAAATTGATTTTTCTTTAATGCCTTTATACCATTTATGTTTTAAAGGCATGCAGGACGTCAAGAATTTTTTTACATATCAAGAAATTCTAAAAACAGTTGCTTACGCACTAGTAAATGTTAGATGAGAATCTCACAATACCTAATCCCAGATTCCCGAAACAGAATCAATGTTTACGTAGAAAACTTATATCGCAAACCCTAAGTTGCCTCCACAAATGCTTTTGCCAAAGTAGGAAAAAGATAAATGGTGTGAGTAGGACCCTTTGCTTCTTTGGATTGTTGTACGGCTACGTACGTACTACGTTCTAAGGTAACACTAAATCAGTTAACTAATTATGCACTTAGATTAGAATTGTAAAGCATGCAACATTATTCTTACTAATCTGGTGGATCCCATCCTTAAATACCATGTTAAGAGCAATAATTAAAAGCAAAAACTAAGATTAAAATTAAAGAAAAAGAGTTAATATATTTCGTATAGGGCGGGCTTTTGTAGATTCTCGAGGTTGGTCTTAAAGTTATGGCTTTCTAATAACATGTTTAAAACTGGAGAACTGGTCCCATGAAAGTTTAAACCTTCCACCAGAACGGTCTCGATACAATGACAGCATTCATAAGCCACCAAAACAAAGAGTGCCAAAGCAAGTTAAAGAAGATAAAGCAAAGGATATATGCCAATGGTATTTTTGCCTTCTTTATTTCCTTTCTCGTTCAAATTTCATGTGTTTAAGTTAATGATTATTTTCCTTGTGTTTGATGGGTTTTTTTTGTTTTTTTTATTTTAAAGCTAAGTTAAAACTATGTATATGACTCATGACAATGTTTACTTACTTGGAACGAGGAAAGTCATGAATCCTAAAAACGAAAGAAGGAAAGTATGAGATCAAGTACTTCCTAATAGATATGATTCTTGATTTTTAGATATTAGATTACGAATTCATATGTATTAATAGACATATGAGAAGTCTGAAATCCAAATAATTTTTACATAAGAGATTAAAAGTTACCATTGACACCCAAATTTGTCGCAATTAATGATTTAATTAGGAGGTTTAAAATTCTTGATAAGCCCATATAGTATTTAATAGCAAAAAACAAAGTAGGGAACTACAAAGAGAATATCCTAAAACTCTAAAACCATATCCCAAAGAGAGATGCTTGCTTTGCTTTACTTTACGATCATTCTTCCTGGATTACGATTCACCATCATACAATTCATACCAAACAGTGTGACAGAGAATATAAATGTATGCTTAATGCTTTGCCTTGTTTATTACCAATGTACAAATCCTTTATAATCCCTCTTGAATCCAACCAGGTCCAGGATCAGTGGCAGATCCAAGAAATATTATTTAGGGGGTCAGTAAAAATATCGTGCACAGCATCCAAAATTTTTTGGACGAAATAACATGCAAATTGGCATGTCATCGAGTCTCGGTAAGCCTGATGTCATATACCGTCATATTGCATGCTTGTTGACAGATGCCAACAGTTTCCGAGCGATCATGTTGACTGATGTCGATAGCTTAGGAACAAGCATGCCGATAGATGCTAACATATGCCGAGTGAGTCTATCATCATATGCCCATAGCACATACTAAGGCATAGCTAGCAGCTACTCTATCAGTGTCCACATAGGCAACTCGTTGAGCAATTGTTGGAGGGTCAGCTTTCAGGAGCATCTCAGATTTTCGTAGGATAACACCTAGCTCTTCCATGAAAGGTTTCTGAGCTTGGGAGGGTCAGCTGACCCACCTTGCCCCAAGGTGGATCCGCCCTTGTGTTAAAACACAAGACCACTTCGAACATGAATCACAAAAGCTCCAAGGCTACCATCCATCCATCGCTTTGTAGAAACTCAATTGGGATCACTTCCAAACCTAGGGCTTTAGATCATCAAATTAGTTATTTAGACTCTTATGCCTTATATGTTTCTTGTATGGATAACACACTAAATTCAATGCATATGAAAGTAAGAAATGGATGTCAACTTCTAAATTTTGCATGTGTTGATAGTACTAAATTACACGTCTAATGATTATGTTTTTCTAGCAAATTTTAACCGTTATATATAACAAATCTTTTTTTTTCTTTCAAATTCTTCAATTCTATGTTTGGACGAGGAAAACTCCGCCTATGTCTTACATGGCCGGTCCCAAGCCCGGATAAAGGAGGAGGGGGAGGGCGTCAGGTAGTCGACAGCCGGCACTCCATGATCACGTCGAATCCTTATGAAAATGAATCCAGAACAAAATCGCGCTAAAGCTAGGGCGTCACCCGTAAGTGGCGCGCTGTGTGGCCCGAGCACAGTGATAAGTGAGCAAGGGTCGCTGTATCTCCATCGGCACCCGGATGCAGTGTTAAATGAGCAAGGGGGCCATAGAAACTTCTTTTCGAACGACTCCACTCAAAGTTGTTTGGGAGCATATGCTCCTATCAACTTTACCCGGGACACACAAAAGAAGTACTTTGATCCTATTAGACGGGGGAGGGTGAAGAAGCTAGGACAGAAGGGTAGAGTTCAAGAGAGCAAAATGCGTTTAGGAACGTGGAATATAGGAACCTTAACGGGAAAATCTATGGAAGTAGTGGAAGTTATGGTGAGGAGAAGGATAAATATTATGTGCCTACAAGAAACTAAGTGGGTTGGTAGTAAGGCAAAGGATCTAGAAAACTCAGGGTTTAAACTTTGGTATTCGGGCACAAATAGAACGAGAAACGGTGTTGGCATCATCGTGGACAAGACCTTGGTACAAGATGTTGTAGATGTCAAGAGGGTAGGAGATAGAATCATGGCAATCAAGATTGTAATAGGACAAGAACTTATCAATGTGATTAGTGCGTACGCACCTCAAGTAGGGTTGGATACGAGTTCGAAGGAGAAATTTTGGGAAGATCTTGGAGACTTGGTGCAAGGAATTGCTCAGACGGAGAAGTTATTTATAGGAGGAGATTTAAATGGACACGTGGGCAGGGAGACAGGCAACTATGGAGGTTTTCATGGTGGCCATGGTTTTGGGGAGAGAAACGAGGATGGGGAAGCTATCTTGGATTTTGCAATGGCATATGATCTCTTCTTAGCCAACACCTTCTTTAAGAAGAGAGAAGAACATGTGATCACCTACAAGAGTGGGTCGTCAAAAACACAAATAGATTTTCTTCTAATGAGGAAAGGGGATCGTATAACTTGTAAGGATTGCAAAGTTATACCAGGAGAGAGCGTGGCTAATCAACATCGCTTGTTGGTGATGGATGTACATATCAAAAGAGTAAGACAAAAGAACAAGACTTGGAAGTGCCCAAGGACTAGATGGTGGAATCTAAAAGAAGAAAAACAAGCCATTTTCAAAGAGAAGGTAATCACCCAATGTGTGTGGGATAGAGAGGGGGAAGCTAGCCAAATGTGGGATTCCATGGCTAGTTGTATCCGAAAAGTAGCAAAAGAGGTATTAGGAGAGTCCAAGGGCTTTGCCCCACACCAAAAGGAATCTTGGTGGTGGAATGAGGAGGTACAAACAAAGGTGAAGGCTAAGAAGGAATGTTGTAAAGCCTTATACAAGGAGAGGACCGATGAAAATGGTGAAAGGTATAGAAAAGCGAAGCAAGAGGCGAAGAAAGCTGTCAGAGAAGCTAAGTTAGCGGCTTACGACGATATGTATAAACGACTAGATACCAAAGAAGGAGAGTTGGATATCTATAAACTATCTAGAGCAAGGGAAAAGAAGACAAGAGACCTAAACCAAGTGAGGTGCATCAAGGATGAGGATGGAAATGTTCTTGCTACAGAGAACGCGGTTAAAGACAGATGGAGAGGTTATTTTCATAATCTTTTCAATGAAGGACATGAAATGAGTGCTTCTTTAGGGGAGTTGAGTAACTCAGAAGAGTGTAGAAACTACTCTTTTTATCGTCGAATCCGGAAGGAAGAAGTGGTTGTAGCTTTGAAGAAGATGAAGCATAAAAAAGCAATAGGCCCAGACGATATACCAATCGAAGTGTGGAAACTTTTGGGAGAGACAGGTATAACATGGCTCACTGACCTTTTCAATAGGATTTTGAAAACGAAGAAGATGCCAAATGAGTGGCGAACGAGCACTTTGGTGCCTATCTACAAGAATAAGGGCGACGTACAAAATTGCATGAACTATAGGGGTATTAAGCTAATGAGTCATACAATGAAGCTCTGGGAGAGAGTCATTGAGCATAGATTGAGGCAAGAGACACGGGTTTCGGACAACCAATTCGGGTTCATGCCAGGGCGCTCAACCATGGAGGCAATCTATCTCTTACGAAGATTGATGGAAAGATATAGAGATGGGAAAAAGGATTTACACATGGTAACTGTAGGATTACATCAAGGCTCATCCTTAAGTCCTTATCTTTTTGCGTTGGTAATGGATGAGTTAACAGGACATATTCAAGATGATATTCCTTGGTGTATGCTTTTCGCAGACGATATAGTGTTGATAGATGAAACTCAGGAAGGGGTAAATGCAAAGCTTAACCTTTGGAGAGAAGTGTTGGAATCTAAAGGTCTTCGCCTAAGCCGATCAAAGACAGAATATATGGAGTGCAAGTTCAGTGCAAATGGAGGCCAAAACGAGTTAGGGGTGAGGATCGGAGATCAAGAAATACCAAAGAGCGACCGTTTTCGTTACCTAGGATCTATCTTGCAAAAGAACGGAGAATTAGATGGAGATCTCAACCATAGAATACAAGCTGGATGGATGAAGTGGAAGAGTGCATCCGGTGTGTTATGTGACCGCCGTATGCCACTGAAGCTCAAGGGAAAATTTTATAGGACGACAATAAGGCCGGCGATGCTGTATGGCACAGAATGTTGGGCGGTGAAACATCAGCACGTACACAAAATGGGTGTAGCGGAGATGAGGATGCTTCGTTGGATGTGTGGGCACACGAGAAAGGATAAGATTAGGAATGAGGATATCCGGGGTAAAGTAGGAGTAGCCGAAATTGAAGGAAAGATGAGAGAAAATCGGTTACGGTGGTTTGGACATGTGCAAAGAAGGTCTACTGACGCTCCGATTAGAAGATGCGACTATGAAACAGAGGTTCAGGGCCGAAGGGGTAGAGGAAGACCTAGGAAAACTTTGGAAGAGACTCTAAGAAAAGACTTAGAGTACTTGGATCTAACGAAGGACATGACACATGATCGAGCACAATGGCGTTCTAAGATTCATATAGCCGATCCCACCCAGTGACTTGGATTTTCCAAGTCTCCAACCGAGAAGTTTTCCTCACTCGGAAAATTAAGGGAACACTACCCCAACCTACATGCTCCACTCAGAAAGCTTCAACATACAAGCTTCAACAAAAGAAAATTCAAAGAACTTAGCGAATAAGGCTTTGGTGTATTTAACACAATACGTTGAAATGAAGGAAAGCTTATTTATTGATATCCCCGATAAGCTACAAATATGTACATATACATGAGTCAAAATAAACACACAAGAGGGAGCCTTCACAAAGGTTGCTTAGGAGAAGTCTCAGCAGTCGGTAGAGCCTCAGAAAGAGAAGGCACCGGAAGGGGATCATTTGGAGCCTCAGTACTGGACAGAACCCTAGAAGGAGGAGGCATCAGAGGTTGATCATTTGGAGCTTCATTACGCGGTACAGCCCCAGAAGACGAAGGCAATAAATGCCTTTGGAACAAACCCACAAATCTCTGATGATCAAGTAAAACCTGACCATCAGTTTCCTTCATCTGGTCAAGCTTCCTCTTCATGTTTGTAGCATAGTCATGTGCGAGCCGGTGCAACTGTTTATTCTCATGCTTGAGCCCTCTAATCTCCTGTTTGAGACTCATCACTTCAGCCGCCAATGATTCAACTTGGCGGGTTCGAGCAAATAGGCGTTGGGCCATATTAGACACAGAACCTGCACACTGAACACTGAGAGCCAGCGAATCCTTAACAGCTAACTCATCAGACCGTTTGGAAAGTAGTCTGTTATCTTTGGGAGTGAGAAGGTTCCTGGCCACCACCGCAGCGGTCATATCATTCTTCATCACGGAATCCCCAACGGTAAGAGGACCAGTGGGGGAGACGAAGGATGGACGCCATATGTTGTCTGGAGAAGGCGGGGCTGCCTCTTCAACAAGGTTCAAGTCAAAACGACGGTCGGAGGGGCCAGACATTTTCAAAGGTGTTGAAGAGAGAAGAGGTCGGACAAATCAAGATCTTAGAAGTGCAAGAATGAAGCTTCTACTGGTGGAGATTCAAGTGTGCTTTGGAACTTAATGCCAGCCCCTATAAAAATCTGCACTCGACGGAGCTTCAGAAATCGAAGAGGCGCCTGCTCAGAAATCGAAGAGGCGTTTGCTTTCTCAAAAGCTGGGCTGCTTAGAGATCACGAGGGTTGATCTCAGAAATCGAAGAGGCGTTTGCTTTCTCAAAAGTTGGGCTGCTCAAAGACCACAAAGGCCGATCTCAGAAATCGAAGAGGCGCTCACTTTCTCAAAAGCTGGGCTCCCCAGAGACCACGAGGGCCGATCTCAGAAATCGAAGAGGCACCTACTTTTCCAGCCTTGTCAGCACCTGTCACACGCACACTCAGCTTTGCGGAAATTATGGGCATTCTATCGAAGACTTCTGGGGAAGTAGAAAACACATGAATCTTACTGTTCAATCACCCACTTGCCACACGCAACAATAGCTCATGGGTACCACAGAAAACTTTGCCAAAGTTCTCTGCCAAAGTTGAGCACGTGAAGCTTGCAGCTCCCACTTCATCACTCTGACCAAGAAGGGTAAAAGAATAGCAAATAAACAGCACTAACAAAGTTTAAACCCATAAATTTTGAAGGTCTAGCTACCATATTATTACCCACAAGGGTAAAGGAACAGTACCACTGCTGGATAATTGGAAAGTCCCTGTGTGTCAACCTCTGTGCTTCGTGGCAAGGTAGACTAGCAAACATGCCCAACCTTTACTCACATTCGAGAAAACACTCCCAATAAGATTGCTTGCTCCAAAATCGAAGAGGCACCGTCCTCCGAATCTCGAGAGCCAGACTCCCAACATGACTACTTTCTTAAAAATCGAAGAGAAGCTTCGTGGCAAGGTAGACTAGCAAACATGCCCAACCTTTACTCACATTCGAGAAAACACTCCCAACAAGATTGCTTGCTCCAAAATCGAAGAGGCACCGCCCTCCGAATCTCGAGAGCCAGACTCCCAACATGATTACTTTCTCAAAAATCGAAGAGACGCTGCTCCCCGAATCTTCGAGAGCCAGACCCCCAGCATGATTGCTTTCTCAAAAATCGATGAGGCATCGTTCTCCGAATCAATCGAAGAGGCGCTCGCTTTCTCAAAAGCTGGGCTGCTCAGAGACCACGAGGGCCAATCTCAGAAATCGAAGAGGCACCTACTTTTCTAGCCTTGTCAGCACCTGTCACACGCACACTCAGCTTTGCAGAAATTATGGGCATTCTGTCGAAGACTTCTGGTGAAGTAGAAAGCACATGAATCTTACTGTTCAATCACCCACTTCCCACACGCAACAATAGCTCATGGGTACCACATATAACTTTGCCAAAGTTGAGCACGTGAAGCTTGCAGCTCCCACTACATCGCTCTGACCAAGAAAGGTAAAAGAATAGCAAAGAAACAGCACTAACAAAGTTTAGACACATAAATTTTGAAGGTCTAGCTACCATATTATTACCCACAAGGGTAAAGGAACAGTACCACTGCTGGATAATTGGAAAGTCCCTGTGTGTCAACCTCTGTGCTTCGTGGCAAGGTAGACTAGCAAACATGCCCAACCTTTACTCACATTCGAGAAAACACTCCCAACAAGATTGCTTGCTCCAAAATCGAAGAGGCACCGTCCTCCGAATCTCGAGAGCCAGACTCCCAACATGACTACTTTCTCAAAATTGAAGAGAGGGTAAAGGAACAGTACCATTGCTGGATAATTGGAAAGTCCCTGTGTGTCAACCTTTGTGCTTCGTGGCAAGGTAGACTAGCAAACATGCCCAACCTTTACTCACATTCGAGACAACACTCCCAACAAGATTGCTTGCTCCAAAATCGAAGAGGCACCGCCCTTCGAATCTCGAGAGCCAGACTCCCAACATGATTACTTCCTCAAAAATCGAAGAGACACTGCTCTCCGAATCTCGAGAGTCAGACCCCCAACATGATTGCTTTCTCAAAAATCGAAGAGGCATCGTTTTCCGAATCTCGAGAGCCAGATACCACAGACCACTTTTTCAAAGTGCTCTGACAGAGTTAAAACATGTGAAACTGGCAGCTCCCACTACCGTGCTATGACCAAGCAGGGTAAAGGAATAGCATTACTACTTGTTGTTAGGGAGACTCCTATATATGTCGACCTCCATCCCCAACGGACAGGCAGACCTGCAAAAATGCTCAACCCTTCATCATATCTGAGAGGGCACTCCCAACGAAGCCTTTCGAAATATTCAGCTTTCTTTCCCCCCGATAATACCTCTGCAAACAAGCTATACTAGAGCAAGAATATCTCATATCATCAGGGTTAAAAGCAAGAGTATCCCATATCATGCTTTTTCCCTGTCTTTTCCTTTGGCCTTGTTTTTACCTGCAAGACAAGGAGAAAGAGAGCAATCAGTCAGCAGTTGGAATCAAGCTTCCAGCCAGGAACTGACTGCCTGGAACCCCTTACCTGATTACTTACCTGGCATTGCTCTCGAGTACTCATCTTCAACATCTTATGTTTCCAGGGAAGATTCCGCATCTGCTTGAGGAACAGATAGGGCAAGTGCGAAGGATACAAGGAAGCATGTGGAGACAAGCGTAACAGCACACGTGCCGATACATCCATTACTCTGTCAAAAGCAAAAGTATCCCATATCAGCAGGGTGGAACGTACTCTAGATTTGATGGACTTGTTTTGACCCTCAAATTCTTCAGTCGGCCTTATACTCTGGAGGAAACCAGAAAACCCTCCAGCTCAGTTCAAGAATAAGCCTGTGGAAAGTTACTTCTTCAAAAGCAAAAGTATCTCATATCATCTCTTCTCATTTTTCTTCTCTTTATCCTTCATGCTGCTGCAAGATGGGGAGAAGGTGAACAATCAGTCGGAGCTCTGATTGCTTACCTTGTCTGTCACCTCTTTCAGCAGACCCCCTAGCTCGGCGACTTGGGGGACTCCTACTACATGGTTTGTATCGCGCTTGACCAAGCCTGAAACTACAAGTAAGCTTCAAGTGAAATTGATACATTACCTTGTGCATCTCCACCAGTTAAAGATACCACCCCTGGATGGAGGAAGAGTACTTCCAGAGAAGATGCCACATCTACCTATGAGACAGATAAGGCAAGTCAAGACGACACCACACTCCGATACTTAGAAGTTTCGTGATTACGAGATCATTCTCCCACAATATTTCCTAATGTCATTTGTACTAAATCATTCACTTGTACTCACTAAAGGAGAGCTTGAACCTATGTACTTGTGTAAACCCTTCACAATTAATGAGAACTCTTCTATTCCGTGGACGTAGCCAATCTGGGTGAACCACGTACATCTTGTGTTTGCTTTCCTATCTCTATCCATTTATATACTTATCCACACTAATGACCGGAGCAATCTAGCGAAGATCACAAAAAGCGACCGTTTTCGCTACCTAGGATCTATCTTGCAAGAGAACGGAGAATTAGATGGAGATCTCAACCATAGAATACGAGCTGGATGGATGAAGTGTAAGAATGCATCCGGCGTGTTGTGTGACCGTCGTAGGCCACTGAAGCTCAAGGGAAAATTTTATAGGACGGCAATAAGGCCAGCGATGTTGTATGGCACAGAATGTTGGGCGGTGAAGCATCAACACGTACACAAAATGGGTGTAGCGGAGATGAGGATGCTTCGTGGGATGTGTGGGCACACGAGAAAGGATAAGATTGGGAATGAGGATATCCGAGGTAAAGTAGGAGTAGCCGAAATTGTAGGAAAGATGAGAGAAAATCGGCTCCGGTGATTTGGACATGTGCAAAGAAGGCCGACTGACGCTCCGGTTCGAAGATGTGACTACGGGACAGAGGTTCAGGGCCGAAGGGGTAGAGGAAGACCTAGGAAAACTTTGGAAGAGACTCTAAGAAAAGACTTAGAGTACTTGGATCTAACGGAGGACATGACACAAAACCGAGCGCAATGGCGTTCTAGGATTCATATAGCCGACCCCACTTAGTGGGAAAAGGCTTTGTTGTTGTTGTTGTTGTTGTTGTTGTTGTATGTTTGGACGAGGAACTTTAAAATACTTTAGACATAATTGTTTAAGATGCACAACAAAAAGATCAACAAATTACTAAAGCATTACAAAGCTACTACTAACTCTACTAATACACTACAAGGTAATTTCAAATGACATCATAAAGTTTGCTCAAAGATATAGTATCTGGTCATTTTCTAGTTCATTTATCGAATTCTTTAGCTCAAGGTTCTATAGAACTATAAAGTACCTCATCGCATTATCGGTAATTTGTTCTCAGTTTCCACCTTTCTAAGTAACATCCTGAGCATTTTTTATGCTAGAAAGTGAAAATTTGTGTCGTGAATTTGTTGAGAACAAAAAGAAGTGCTGAAACATTGGAAAGTGACAACCAAAAACAATATAACAATATACAGCTCAGGAAAGATATTCAAGTCGAACAACCAACTGCTTCGAGCTACCCAACAAGTTGGAGAACCAAATCAACAGTTTTCTCTGGTTGGACGAAATTAACGTACATATACATGAAATACAGGACAACCGAAGATGGAACGAACCAAGACTTGCACGACATAGCCTTTTCAACAAGCAATTATACAGAACTCTCACTGCTGTAGGCCTTCTCTGTTCTCTATTGTTTTGCACTTTTTGTTTGTTCCAATTATATTTTCCAACAAACGTAAACGTTTTCATTTATTTTCCCGCTGAATCACCCTCACCATGGCACGGAAAACCCTCTGGTGTTTTCTTGGCTCCATGAATTAGGCAGTTTCTTGATGTGGACTTCCATTGGGTCCTGGCGCTACCGCAAATTGTACACCCCTATGTTGCCCGGATTGAAGAACAAAAGCAACTTGGGTTGCTGCCATTGCTGCGGCCTCCTGTTTAGCCATATTACAAATGAGAACAATAAGGAGCGATAGAAATAAGCACAAAATCTATGGATCATGTTAGTTTTCAAATCTCAGACTCTACTTTACGACATTACTTTCGAATATACCAAGTGATTATCATGTAGCTAAGTAAGTCCAACACGGAAAGAGTAGAGTCAGAAAAAAAAAACCCAACGATGGGTAAGAATTAACATTTGAAAACAGAACTGAACGTAATGCTGACCTGTCTTTGCTGTCGACGCTGCAAGATACTGATGGCCCAAGCCATAATATAGCAGGGCAAAAGAAAGCCAGCCGCTCTAAGCAAGAAAAGCTGCAAAAGCACCAGCCAGTTTATCAGCCTCAATGAACTGTATCTCACATTCATTAAAAAATGTAGCACCAGCAAACGTGTTGATAGAAAATGCAAGTTCGAATCCACTTACAGAGAAAATAGCAGATGAGTCATCCCCAGAGTCGGAGTCAGAATCTGAGACTCTCATTGCATGCCGCAAGATTAGAAGGCCCATTAACTGCAACATAAAAAACCAAAGCTATTTATCATACATGAGGAATAAGAACTATGAGAAAAAAATTAAATGTCTTCTTGGTAAGTTTTGAAAATTATTTGTCTTACAATCAAGGCCGCTGAACGGAAGAATGGAGCTCCACTACTAGTTGAAGAATAATCATCATACTCAGTATCCATAAACTGACGTTCTGCCTCTGCAATTGACAAAATGCGTGGATCATCCAAACTCAAGGGAGTGCCAGAAAGTGTCCAGGCACCACTGCAAGAAACATCCATAGCCATAGATAAGTAAGATAACTATAAGTCTGTAAGGCCTCCATATTGCCTTTTATAACAGTTTTATTCATAAACATGACAGAAGTATTAAGTAGCACAGTTACCTAAATAATCAAGAGAAATCACACAAACACTTGGGTAAAACATGAACAAATACAACAACAACAACAACAACAACAAAGCATTTTCTCACTAAGTGGGGTCGACTAAATGAATCCTAGAACGCCATTGAGCTCGGTTCTGTGTCATGTCCTCCGTTAGATCTAAGTACTCTAAATCTTTTCTTAGGGTTTCTTCCAAAGTTTTCCTAGGTCTTCCTCTACCCCTTCGGCCCTGAACCTTTGTCCCGTAGTCACATCTTCGAACCGGAGCGTCAGTAGGCCTTCTTTGCACATGTCCAAACCACCGTAACCGATTTTCTCTCATCTTTCCTTCAATTTTGGCTACTCCTACTTTACCTTGGATATCCTCATTCCTAATCTTATCCTTTCTCGTGTGCCCACACATCCAACAAAGCATCCTCATCTCCGCTACACTCATTTTATGTACGTGTTGATGCTTCACCGCCCAACATTCTGTGCCATACAGCATCGCCGGACTTATTGTTGTCCTATAAATTTTCCCTTGAGCTTCAGTGGCATATGACAGTCACACAACACGCCGGATGCACTCTTCCACTTCATCCATCCAACTTGTATTCTATGGTTGAGGTCTCCATCTAATTCTCTGTTCTTTTTCAAGATAGATCCTAGGTAGCGAAAGCGGTCGCTCTTTGATATTTCCTGATCTCCAATCCTCACCCCTAACTCATTTTGGCCTCTATTTGCACTGAACCTGCACTCTATATATTCTGTCTTTGATCGGCTTTAAAACATGAACAAATACATAAGAAAATTTGACTCACCCAAATTCAATAGTAGTTTCATCAGATGGCGGACGAGGAGGTGCGGTATAGCCAGGTTGGTAAGGCTGTACATAATGCCAAAGACCACCAATTAGGACAAAATGCAATTTAAGATTGCTTGGAATGACTTCAAATTTTCAAAATAGATAAGATGCAAATAACAATCCAAAATATTTCTCCATCTAATTTAATCCCAAAGTGCTTATACAAAACAGAAGATACTATTCCAAACTCTGAAAGCAATGTAAGCTATCTAACTTTGATTCACCCGCTCAAATCTAATTTTTATAGGTAAAGATGTCCCAATTGTATCACATCATTTAGGAAAAGGTCAAGGGCCATCTCCCCCCTTACCATGTCACCGCATAAATTCAACTGTCATCCACCCATTACTAGATTTTAATTCCTTATGATGCAGTGCAGGCCGAGGATTCTAAAAGAAAATTAACACTTCACTTTTCAACAAATGAAAATTCAAGTAACCAAGGTGGTCGGAAAATGAAACATATAAGCTTATGTGCAACATAAGATTAGCGCCAAAACTAGGTACAGAAAATTCAAGGGGCATACCTGATGACAAATTTCACAAGTTATATCTCCTTTCTCATTGCACCAATGCTGAACGCATTTTCTATGAGCATACTGAAAAATAAATGAGAAAAACAGTGCGAAATCAATTGGAGACCCACATGATAGACAGATGTAAATTAAACTTCACCACGCACAATGCGATCAGACAAACAAGAAACCGAAAATAAGAAGACAAGAATATAGATTATTAGGCACTAGCTCATGAAAAACAATATATGCTTTACAAATCAAAATTATGGACTGCAACAACTTGTCAATAACATCAATGATGAAAAATGCGCGAACAAGGAGGGGCAGGATCGGTCATTTCAACACGAAATGTGGCACAGCATATCCTATTGACCTAATGGATTCCACAAATTAAAAAATAAAAAAAAAACTAGCTAGAAAACTCTCCCATCGATGTCGAAATGCTCATACTTTCATTTGGGGACATTTCATGATACTCTCTCCGTCCCGAGCACTAAACAGTAATATACAAATTCGAAAACATGCCCTACAACGACACAACTGAATTCAAATCCGCACCAATTTCAATTTAAAAAAAATAAATCCAAATTTCATACAAAGACGGCAAATTTATACCTTGAGGCTGCCACAGCAGGCGCAAGGAGATTCCAAATTGCTAATGCTATCCTCATCCTGGCAAATGCGGCACTCCGCCGTCTGAATCAGCTGTTCGTCCTCCTCCGCCGACGAACTCGAAGACGGCCCGGCAGCATCCCGCTCCGGCTCCGGTCCAGCCGGCTCGGGCACATAACCGGCCTCAGCAGCAGGCTGGGAAGGCGGCTGCGCTGCCATGGGCCGAAGGAGACGGTCAACGTACAAAACTAGGTGGTCGCTCATTGCCGATTGCACAGAAAAAAAGGAACCTAACCGAATTGAGCCAACACAAATTACCAACCAAAAGAATCGAATTTCGGGTCAAATTAAAGCCCTAGAAAACCCGGGATCGCGCTGGATTGACACAGCGGATCGGAGCTTTCCGACTTCGGGAGAAAAAAAATCTTACCTCCGAATTGGAGAAGAAATCGAAAGCGCGTTAAGATAACCAGGGAAGAGAGAGAGAGAGAGAGAGAGAATGTCGTTGATAATTTGGATTTGCCGAAAATACCAGTGTCCGATTTGCTTTTAGCGAAATTGCTATATATAGTGCTGGGTGTCTTGTCCTCGACTTCACCGAACGACTATAAGGGTATTTTCGTCATTCTGATTTTACGTTGCCGCGTAATACGACCGGTTCCGCTGTGCACGTCCGAAATTTATATAAAACCACATTGATTCGGACAAATGAAATTGCTTTGTCATCCTCGTCATCAGATTCTTCCCCGCCGGCTAATTACTGTTGTTTCTTTTTCTGGTTGGAAAAGGGGTTAAAATTAGGAGCCCAGACAAATTTACTCGATAATAAATATGGATCGAGATATTATAAATTGATCATTATAAATGAAACTAACTAAATAAAAATTATTATTAAAATAAAAAATTACCTAAACCTAAATCAAGACTATAAGTCACTAAACTATCTGTCACAAAGTTTTTTTCTCTGTAGATGTGTCAAAGTTTGCATTGCCACGATCTTGGAAGCAATTCTCAGCATAAATTCATTTACCATCAGAATCTCTTAAAACACCACTTGCTCCAATATAATTATTATTTCCCTTCTTGCAACCATCAACATGAAGCTTATACCAACCTGAAGGAGGAACATCCGAATGGCGAAAAGATTCAATCCTATGCAGATTATCAATCTTGTGGGTATTAGCCTTCAACCATTCACAATTATTGTTGCTTTGTTAGCTTTATGCAAACTTCAAATTTAACAAATAAGGGAAGGCATTTTAACTCAAAATTGTCTCTAAGATTGTCATAACACTTCATTTTGATTAACAGAAGTGATTCATGAGTTTGTCTACCATCAATCATTTTGGCCATTCGGTGAAAGATCTCTGCTAAATAAGGATCAAAATTACAAAAACACCCTCAATTTAATAAATAATGGGTCAAAATGATTTGAAAAAAAAAATTTGAGGATAAAGAGTTTGGATTAAGCTAACAAAACAACAGTAAGGGTATTAGAATGATATGCAATGCCCTCAATTTAATCTGGTGTCTGGAACATAAAAGAGTTTGGATTGAGAATACACTTGAATTTTAAGAGTATTAGATTGATATGCAGCACAAAAAAAAAAAAAAAAGGCAAGATAGGCCAGGGACTATTATAGTCCCTTAATTGCTATGCCACTGCTCGAACACCCTCAAATGGCTAAATGTTATAAAGAATAATGTTAGGTAGTCAACAAATAGCACTCATTTGGGAATACTTATGTATAAAGTGTTTGTATTAAACGCATCGATTTTTCTACAAGTGACTTTAGTAAAAAAAAAAAAATTGTGGAAATTTTTATTAGAATTTGAAGTGCTTTTCGAAGAAGTCAAATGATTCATTGGAAAGCACTGCAACCCAAAAACACTTTGGATTTTTTCTATTAAACGTAGTCAGAATGCTTTTAATTGTAATAATACGAGTTTAGCCCCTTTAAAAACAGTGTCAAACAGACAATTAGTTGGGTAAGCCTACAAATCATTAACATCCCTCTAATTTGGTTACTTTTACAAATTTCTCAGAGTAATTATGTTTCCAATTAGGCACTTAAATCCAACTTTTGAACCGACCCTCAAGCCTACGCAGCTCCAATCCGCCAATGGAAGATTGCCACCTTCGACTGACTTTCAAAATCATGGTCTTAAATTTTCCTAACTTTGCTTTAATTATCCAAAATTGGGGGTGTAAGTAACGTGCTAGTGAAGCTAGGTTTGGATCAGTATTAATTAATTAGGTAGGATAAAGCACACATCAAATTGGGAAGAGACCATTAATTTCCCTACAAAAAAAGTTAATTAAAATATTAATTGCTTCTAGATGTCCCTTCTTTTTGTCACGCTGATACAGCAGCTCAAAATATACACTCGGTCAAACAAAAATGGTAGGGTTAGTTTTTCCCTTTTGTGACCAACTAGCTAGAAGTCTAGCGGTGATTCTCTTTAAGAGCCGGACATTTAATATGTAGGCCGTACTCTACCCGGCTTCTTAGTTTCGAGCGAAAATATGCGAGTTCATTTCCGTAAACTTTGATACAAAAGCTCCGATCGACTTCAGCTTCAGCCTTCAAATGGAGGGATCTCATGGCATCAACAACGACAATTTTCACTGAACATATACATTACAAGAGGCTTTCACTCCATACAGACGATCGAGAGAACTGCAAATTCTTTCATTAATCCAAACGAGAATAACAATTGTGACGAATAAATCACGTGCATTGCCACATTATCATACAACGATACAACTTTCTACATCTATCTCCAAAACCAACATGCCCCCATTCCCTTTATCCTAACCTTCTCAATGGCATTTGGGGGGCAATGAGAGCTCATATGGTATAACAAATAGGAGGTATCGGGCTTCCTCCGAATACAATGGGGATCTAAGACTAGCTCTGGCACAAATAAGTTACCTCTAAATTCTGTGTAGATAGATGCACACCAGAGTCTCATTTCCAGTTGGTAACATCGAGAGGGTGGGCCTTTGGCAAGAAGCCGAGGCTGCTCAAGTGAATCGGGTTTGGCACATCGCACCACTCTTTCAATCCGAATCTACATAGCATGTGCATTCCTCTAGATGACGCTATCAACATTTACTAACACGAGTGACTATATACCGCCCTTTCTCCAGATCGTAAATTGTCTTCAGCTGTGGCTTCCTCCACTTTGACACAGACCACACTGTAAACATCAATATTGAAAAGATGAAAATTATTGATAGCAATGTGGGAGATCCATCACCAATTATGGTGGTAAGCCAATCAGAGTGCCCTACGTCCAAATCAGATGTACTTTGCAAGATGAAAGCCCCCAGAGCCCAATCGAGTGGAATACTTCCCACCTGATTTGCAAACCCGATCCTGGTAATTAAAAAAAAGCGACAAACAATAAGGTACAGATTCGCATTCTCATCCAATACAATATACAATTCTGAAGTAAAACGAGTAACACCTTTCATCATCCAAAGCAAGTCCAAGACTATCGTGAAGTAGGGCCACCGCATATGCTGAAGAGAAGCAATAGTGCAGCAAAGCTTCTTCATCAAGTGTTGGCCATCTCTTCTTTATTTTTGACCAATCTTCTCCACAGAATTGTTGTCCAGCTATCATCAAATCCGAAAGAAATGCTTTTGGGGCCAAACCAAAAAACTAAGCAAGTTGTGGCAAAAAAGAGAGTATAAGAAACATAATTGAATGCATCGAAGTACACTGACTAAGTTATTAACATAAGTATAAAATAAATACAAAAATTGAAAATCCTTTTTTCAAATCTGAAAAGGTATACTTCTTGCTCGACACTACAAACTAACGGTAAGAACAGTACTAAGAAGAAACTGATGAAAAATAGAGAAGTGAGAAGCAAAAACCTTGGATGTATAGAAAAAATTTTCTGTAGCCAAAATCTTTCCCCGAAGCTTAGGAATGAAAGTTGATCCTATATCGCAATGTTGATAGGAGCATTTCTCTGATCACAGGCAAAGAGATAATCATAGTTAAATGAGAGTAAATACAAAATGTGGCACGCAAATGTAATAATACACCGAAGATTGAAGAAGAATATCTAAAACCTTTTCCTTTCTGCAGCATAATTTTTGCAGCAGATCTGCACTCAGAGAAGTTACCCCTTGATTGTAGAGCAGATAGATGTCTATTCTTCCCAACCAAAGAACTTGGAGAAAGCTTCGAAGACTGCATCTTATGTGAGTAGCCTTTAGGAGTGCAAGGATCTGATGACATTCTTTCCTGAAGTGACTCGGCAGCTGTATTAATGAGAAAAGGATGTAAGAAATCCAGAAAAAATATCCTGTTCTAAATGTGAGACTTAAACAAGTACGCCGAATATTCATTTGATCAAAGGAAGGAATCAACAACTAAATCAGATTACAATAATGAATTCAAACGAACTTTACATAAAGACATAAAAATTGTTTCAAAATAACTGTGCAAAAGGAGGAGTATGAACTGCATAAATATGCTCCATACTACCAAACAGTCAAGTCAAGTCAAATTCCTAGTATATGAATAGCAGAAAAAAGGAATTTGGCAGTTCATATAACTATTGTGCTATTGTTAAACATTAGACACGAGTATAATTCAAAACTACAAAATTCTGTTTTAAGAATTTATGAACCATCAATTGTAGAATTCAGCACAAACAAATGTGAACCAGCACAAATCCATTGCCTTCAAATATAGACAGATCCTATCAGGACAGGAAATGACACTCTGTGTTTAAAGAAGTATCAAGTTCAAGGATGCCGGACTCACAAGAATATATTGGAATTCAGTAAGTCAAATAACTCAAGGTTCAAGGCATTCATATAATCAGTGAAGAAAGCAAAGCTTGTATCTTTACCTGAGTCGAAGTCTCCTGAAACAATACCCTCTTTCAATGAATCAAACGCAACATTCTGCAAAACCAAATTACTTCTAAACTTCAAACCATAAAGTAATGCCTTAAGGAAAATTAAAGTTTCAAGCTTCCATTTGGCTGGCAACTTTAAACAGAGTTAATAGAACTAAATAAATACCTGGCCGAAATGAAGAAAGCTGTGACTGTAGAGATTGTAAGAGACATTTCCAAATTTAACAGCACGGGAGAACTCGGGAGGCACCGGCTCACTTGAAACAAATGTCACCTAAAATAAAATTGCACTGAACATTATTAGACAACCAAAAATTAAAAACTTCAAATTCCTAACTGCTTGAACCATGCACAACTCTCCCAACTCTTTTCTCCGTTAATTTTTTCAGTAAGTTAGAAAAAACACCTCAAGAGTTTAACTAGAGTTAAAAAACAACTCAGCTAGCCACTTTTCATATTCTAACTAATTCTTACTTGCGAAATTCCTTTGTTGTCATTCACCCATTCATCGTCAGCTGGATTTTCCTCTAAAAGCATTGTACTTGAAGCGTTTTTCTCTAAAATGTACTATTATCAAGGACTATTAAGTGAAAAGACCTAAACTTTTTAGTGCTTGTGGATGAAGAGATACCTAATCATATTTCCCAATACAATACCAATTCCCGAATAACAGATAGAAGTCACCTAACCTGAGCAGAAGCTCCACCAAGTTCAATTATCCCAGTTGTCTGCATTGGATCACCACCCAGAGTCCCAAGCGCGTGGTTTGCAACAACCCAAGCATATAATCCTTCATCAGATCCTACATCAACCAGAATTTTCAGCAATACGAATTTGAAGACTAACTCCGAAAGTAAAAATCTACGAACTTGAAGTTGACATAAAACTAACTAAGAACATCATTGCAAACAATCTTTCCTAACATCCGAAATCGGCTTGTTTCGCACAATGCCATTAAATTTAATTTCAAAGCTTATTCATTTCACTTCAATTGTATTGCAATTAATACCAAAACCACCATGAATTCACAATTAACAGTACCTGTAATGACGGAAGCCCACTCGTCACGAAACTTAAACCCGGAACCCCGAAGCACCTTCCTACAAGAATTCAGAATCCGATTCTGGACACCCAGATCAAGCAATCGGAGCCCCGCCGTAGCCATAAGCCTAATCTCCGTTTCCGCCCAGTGCTCTTTCGGAACCCTCCCCTTCCCAAACTCCACGAGCTCCCTCAACGACCCGCCTGCCGATTCTGGATCCTCTGCGTACGCCGAGAGCCCAGGATTGACCCGCATCGATGCCAACCCGTCCTTTCCAAAATCAAACACGGCGCCATTACCGCCATCGTCTCCGTACCCGAAAACGTGGATCCGGCTGCCCGTACTCCCACCGTCAATGACAATCCCGTACCGTTTCGTACCAAAATTTATTGAATCTCGCGCGGAAACGAGAAAGTAGCATACTGTGAGAGCGAGTGCGATGGCGACCGAGGCGAAGATTAAGAGGCTCGATCTGGGGTTGTGCTTGGGGCTCCGGGAGAAGAGATTGGATCGGGTGATGGGTCGGATTTGGAGCTTAACCGGATCCATATTGCTGTCGTCGTCGTCGTCGGCAGGCTTCGAATTGACCCCTTTACGGGTATTCAATCGTCGCATGAAAGGGGACCGAGAATCATAGGAATTTTCGCAGGTAATTCGACGACAACAAGGATGATGTCCTTGCTTGGTTTCTTAACTGAAACGCAATGAACAATTAAATTCAAATGTATATGTGTAAAAACATGAAAAATGAGGGGGTGTTTGATCCGAGACGGAGAGGGCAGTGATCAAAGTGTCGCCCTCTCGATCTCTCTGTCGGTCGTCGCAGATGTTGGTATCTGGGAAAAACGATCGACCTTTTGGTTTTGCGCGTTGCGTCCTAAAGAGGCAGGTTCCTAGCTCTCCTCCGACAATTCCCGGTTCGGTTCAGTTGTCCAGTTGTCCAGTTGTCATTCTTTACGGTTTGCCGCCCTGGAATTTTTATTTTTTTATTTTTTTGTGTTAATCGGTTAATTAGTTATCACGTATAATGATTGGTAGGGATCGAACGGCACTAGGATTCAGGTATAATTGCTTTTAACTACTGCAATAAAACGTTATCAGAAGAATTGAAAGGATGCTTTTCATTTTATTTTGAGAAAGTTGAGTAAACACGCAATCGCGAAAATATTGATTATCTTTTAGCAAGCGTGAAAGGTATTGGATAATATTTGTGTTTTTTTTATAGGGGAATATACTTATTCTTTACTTACGAATAACGTATTTTCATTTTTTGAACATTATATAATTAGAATCGTTTATTTTTTTATGATCATTTGAAATTTATACATGCAAAAAATTATTTAATTTGGAAATGTTTTTAGTCAATCGCATGATTTTGTTAAGTAAGTTACATCCTTCATCTAAGTATGAATCATAATTCTCGTTAATCTTGAATAAATTAAAATGTTGTTATATATTGTAACAAAAAAAAACATTGATATATACAAAATATTAAAAGTGTAAGATACTTTGCTTAAGCCTTCATGTACTCAAGTCACGTGCTGTAAGTCTTCTAGCTCTGTGTGTAGTGAAAAAAAGTCAATCCTGCACGTGAGCCATGTGCTAATCTTGTGGAGAGATGATATTTGGATGACAACCAAGGAAAAACGCGGGTAAACCGTATGAAGTGAGACAGAAAAGTAGTTAGTGACAATTAACCTACTCACGCTTAAGTCACTCAGTATTACAATTTAGTGATATTTTTCTTCATTTATAAGTAAAATATCTTAGATTCGATTATTGCTAAAGACGAATTTGAACCACATTATTCCTAGCTCGTTATGAAGCTAAGCACACCATTTCCCCCTTAGTGTTGATAATATCGTTCGTTCAAAAAAAAAAAACTTACTCATGCTTAAATGTTGTAATATATCAGGCTATATGAAGAGGGCTAAAGGTCTAAAAACTAAAAAATTGTCTAATTTATCCAAAAACTCATTTCCAATTAATGGTTGAACTAGAACTTTATGGAGCCCATAAGGCCATTTTTTGGCTAAGAGGACATCAGACTAGCCAAATGTAGCCCTTTTTTTTGGCACATCTCCTTAATTGCAATACTTGATTCAAATTCAACAATTGGATTTGAAGACATCCAACAATAGTTTAACTAAGTTATCCAATAAATTTAAAATATAAACTCAAAACTAATAAATTATTAAGAGACTATGTTTAGCCTTTTCGGTTGAAGATGGTATATGAATATAGTTTGACATTGTTTATTTAAAAACAATTTTTTACAGGAGTATAAGTCTGAACGGAACTGTTTTTAACTCTTTCAGTTAAAGATGACTTAAGATATAACAAGAGGGAAATTAAGGGGTTTAATGATGGATGGTGAGCGAGCGAAATCCATTAGTCCATGGTTTATCTAAAATTTATCAGTGTGTTTAGCCCACGCACCATATTGGGCCATACCAACAAGACATATAATATCCCAGCATCGGGCTATCCAATTGCTAGGAAAATGATTAAAAACCCAAAACCATCCAATTTCACCCTTCTAAGACCATCTCCAACCTTTGGGTTAAAAGCCAAATTTTTTAGCTCGGAAAATTTGACTTTTAGCGCAGAAACATTTTTTCTGCTCCAACACTTCTGACTTAAAGTTTTAGCCCGGAATTATTAAAGAATGAACTTAGGCTAATTTTTTTCTTAAATCAAATTTAAAAAAATAAATAAATAATATGTAGACTATTGTAAATTAATTTTATGAACATTTTAATCTAAAAAAATTTAAATTCCGATAAATATTGAAAAATCATTAAATTTTTCACAAAGTGTAGAATAATAAGTACAATAATTATTGAAGACATCTAGATTAAATAGACACAATAATTAATAAGACATAAATTTAATAAAGTACATAAACCACATAATAAACAACATAAACTTAATACAAACAACAATTAATAAACTTAATTAATAAAGCACATAATTCATACACTACATAAACTTAACAATCATATCCACCATCTTCACTTGGTGATGGACTTCGTTGAAATGTTGGGATATAGGGTTCAGAGGATTCATCATCTTGAAACATACTCCTTGAGGCAGGCTTTCACATAATTTCCTTTTGCTTATCACGTAAGAACTTCTTCCTTTTTGGAGTGTATTTGCTGAGGTCCTTCATCATGAATTCAATTTCAAACCTATTTTCCTCCCTATCCGAGATTTCCTTCATTTGCAAACGCATTCAGGCCGCTTCTTCTTGGCGAGCGCTATGAGTTTCGTGCAATTTTGCAATTCCGGTTGCAAAGTCTCCATTCGTCGAATCATGGGACTTCCCTTTTCTCTTTGCTTATCTCTTCCTGGGGGTCTTGGTAAAGAAGGAGATGAGGTCATTTCATCGACACCTTCATTTCTCGGTGCGGCTTCACGTTGAAATAGTCTTCCCCATTGTTGGTCTGCATCGGTTGCCCACCTCGGACAGTCCTTGAGGACGTCCCAAGCATGTTGCAACTTAAAAACTTGATTTTTTGGTGTTACTCTTGTCTTGTAAATTTCCATTGCTTTGTCACCCTATGTAAAAAATACATAAAAATAATTAGTTGCAAAATAATATTATGTACATGACAAATAAAATATCAAGAAAAAAACTCACAATTTCTATGGCGCTCTTTTCACTAGGCATGTCAACCATGGCTCTCTCCAAGCTTCCCTTCCATAAAGTGCATGCTTTGTTGATAGTCTTCCATCGATCATAAACACAACCACCGTCCCACCCTCCGCCGTTGCAGTTTTCTTGAAACTTTGCAATGATTTTATCCCACAAAACCTTTTTATTTTGATTTGTGCCAACTGCACCATCTTCACTAACAGAAACCCATGCCAAGCATAAAGCAACATCTTCCTCACAGGTCCAATTACGACCTCTAACATGCTCTCTTGCCATGTTGAACAATTTGGAAATGGAAAGAAATTGTAGAAAGATAAATTGGAAGAATTATAGGAGAAAATTGAGTTTTGTGTGGATGTTTGAACAAATACATAGGTATTGTTGAACAATAAAAATACATGACGTATAAAAAAATAAAGTCCATACAAATTGGGTCAAACTACAAGGCAAAACAAGATGTAATCCAGCTCAACAAAAATGAGGATGGGCTTTACATACATCCATAAATAAAATATGCATTTCCCTACAAAAGAGCGAAGAAACATACAAAATCACCGGCTCCCCCATTTTCTGCAACAAAAAGAAAAGTGGAGTCAGTTTAAGAGAAAGTGGCGAAAAGAAAGGCCTCTATCCTCCCCCACATAAGAACTTTGGAAACCTCATAAGATGCCTATAAATAGGCATCAACCACAGCAAAAAAGGGGAGACAGGAAACGAGAGAGGAGACCCTGCAGAAATCAAGAGAGAAATTGGGAGACAAAGAGAATGCTGCAGAACGACGGTGAGGAACGGACGACAAATAAGAACAAAGAAAGCAAGAAAACGAAAGGCACAAGGGGTGCACACGGCAAAGAACATCAAAGTACCCAAAGGTGCAGCTTTTTGCAGGATGAATAAAAGAGGAACTTGGCTTTTCCTCTTTCACCGAAGCCAGAAGGATGGGATAACTTCCCCAGGGCAGCCAAAAGATAAGAGAAGAAAAAAAAATCTCTTCTCCTTCTTCTACAATCTTGCCGACAACGGGTAAAGCAACCCACCCCTTTTAATAGGGGGCGTTGCTTTGAAAAAACCCAGTCACCACCCTCATTTCAAGTTCCCCGTGACACCTCCTCTCTCTCTCTCGGCCGAGCAGCGCCGAGTCGCTGACTACCAGTTTATTCTTCTCCGGCGGTTCCGAACCAGAGTATAAAGCCGCAGGCCTCTGGAGATTTGCAACTACAAAAAAAAAAAGATCAAATCCAAGTCTCTCAACAGTGGCAGCAGGATCAGACCACCAATACCAAACAGAAGACCAAAAGAGGAACGCATCAGTGCAGTGCTCACTCTCCCTCGTCATCTTCTTCCTTTGGCCAAGCAGCAGCCATGCCGTGATCTCTGCCCCAGCAAGTTTGTCCCTGCCGAGAAGAAAAATGAGCAGTTTGTGCCGCTGCAGTTAGTCCCATGAATTTCTTCGGGGTGGTCTAAACCACCCCATGAAGTTCCAATCAAACCTGAAAGCTCCGTGAGAGTCCTGACGCCATGCTCTGTCTTCTCAAAGTTGAAGATGTCAAACACTGCAGCAACAAGCATGAACATGGAAAAACAACAAGAATCATGGACCAGCAACAACGAAATCAGCCGAAGTCTTCCTGCGTTACAAAGGGTGCCAGAATGACGCCAACTTCAAACACCAGCGGGAATAAAGATTGCTCTCAGGTCACTAACGGAAGAGAGAACACAAAGGGCTGCTCAGGCATCTAGAAGGTTTGCAAAGGAAAATATGGTTTGCAAAGGAAAAGTAAGTAAAATTGACAAATGCTACAAAACAAATGGGCATTTCACCTGCGATGAAGAATCGGATACTTAACCCACGATCAAGTTCTCAGGTTTTGTTTGCTCTACAAAGAGCAAAGCTTGAATATTAAATCCCACAACGGCAAAACTCAGGTCATTAACCTCCATGAACGTTTCGTAAGTGTTAAATCCCGCAAAGTATTTGGGTACAAAACTCATGCAGTTCTTGGATGCTAAATTCGTCTCAAACTCAGTTTGGTCTCTTCTCACAGTTACTGATCACAATAGGCAATCCAACAAAAACATGAGAGATGAAAAATAGCAATGGTGCTTTAGTACCTGGTAAAGTTGGCGAGCTATTAAGTGACTTTGCATGCATTGATCACTAGTTTGTGCCAAATAAAAGCAGAGTAGATAAAGGAAAGTGTGGACAAAAAGTAAGTTACAAGTGGGAAAAACACACCCCCATGTTATTCACGTGGTTCATTCATTCGTAAATATTTACAAACTACACCGGTTTGATTCCGTTAAGGATACGTAAGCAGTCTGATATCAAGTTTTAGACTCAACCGTGAAACCGAAACGAATCCCTGGTTTATATAAACTAAATTCACTTCTGCTGCTTTGAACAGAACCCTTGTGGGATAAATCCTGTGAAGGAACGGAGGAAATATTCGGAGGAAATATTTTTTTTTCCAAGCATGATTCTCTACAAATTTGTTAGAAGAAAGAAGCTGCAAAGGAAAAGGAAAAAACGAGTTAAAAACTCAAAGGAAGAGAAGAGATTCAGCCAAAAATACAAAAGAGGCTTTTGTTACATCAAAAGTAAAATTTAAAAATGTTGATGTGGTCTTCTTTCTTGATAACAGGAAAGCCACTCACGTGGAGTACAAAGGAAAGTCATGGTTCCCCATCTAAATTATGGGCTTTGTGAAAAGCATGGAGACAAACTAACAGGATTCCCAAGACAAAGGAAAGACAAGTCAAAACTAGTCTTTGTCACAATAAAAAAGATACAGCTTTCATGCTTTCAAAGTCCTATTTCAAATAGGATTGAATTCATACGAAACCTATTAGAGAAAGAAAGGGCAAACGAAAAGGAAAAGTAAAATTAAACATGGAGTAAGAAATGGTACCAAGCTAGAGTCAAATGCCAAAATATTAGTGGGTTTATCAGAAATAAACTTGTTAATTTTTCTCTACGTTTAAGTGGCACAAAACCACTTTAAATGGGACAAAGCTGCCTCAAATGGCTCAAAGCCGATTCAATGGCACGAAGTCGTATTAAATTCTGATGGCACGAAGCCGCGTCAAAACTCAAAGGCATAAAGTCGCTTCAAAAGTCATTCAAATTAATGAACGACGCCGGTTTGATTCCGTTAAGGATACGTAGGCAGTCTAATATCAAGTTTTAGACGCAACCGTGAAGTCGAAACGAATCCCTGGTTTATATAAACTAAATTCACTCCTGCTATCAAATACCAAAATGGTACGAAGTCGAAGAAAAGTTTTCAAAGGGCACGAAGCCTCGCCAGCATGAGCTGAAACTGCATAAGGCACTATGATCCTCGTCCGCATGAGCTAAAACTGCACAAGGCATCAAATCCAAATAAGTACCAAATCCATGAACTACGAGTGACTTGATCCCTCAAGAGGGTACGTAGGCAATCTAGGATTCAACCTAGATGCAGTCACAAAATCAAACAAGCACAAAAATCCTCAAGTTACATTTTATTCGAATTGGAATCAAAGGGTATTTCTTTCCCAAAAGGAAGGTTGTAATTAATAGGCGCGTAACCTAGAATGGGTCGAACTCGAATTAATAAAACCCTCTTCGGAAAATTGAACGAGGGTGAAATTGTGTCGAGTGAATTATTTGTTTACATATTATGTACAATTTTTGCTCAACATGTATTTATAGAGTTTTTGGGTGAATTTTGAGTTAAATAATTTTTTTTAATTATGTTAGCCGTTGGATTTAAATTTGGGCCGTTAGATCTTTTTTTTTACCGTTAGATTTGATTATATTCAATCTCAACCGTTGGATTCAATGTATTTTAAAATAACATATTTTTTAAAAATGTAATTTGAATCTGGACCGTTGGATCAACCAACGGTCCTTAAATGCTGGCCGTCTGATTTTGAAAAGAGTCGTTGGGCTCGGGTGAGTGGCCGACAAGGCCCTGACGCTGGGCCCACTTCCTGTCGGGCTCCGGTTGCAACTTGCCTGCGTGGGGCGCGTGTGCGAGTCGGCGGGCCGAGAGTGGCCCAAAACGGGGCGAGTCCACGCGTTTGGGGGGGGGGGATTTGGCCCAACTTTAGCATTCCCCTTTTAGCCCAATATTTTAGCTTGGGTTGGGGGGTGTTTGGGGGGAATTTTGGGCTAAAAATTTGGCTTTTAGCCCAAGTTTGGAGTTGGCCTAAAGTATATACGCCCCAACAATCCGAAATTCGAAATCCGAATACCATCGAATCGTATGGAATTCAATTCTTCTAAATTTTCAAGTTGGATTTCAATATTTACGAGGGTCCCACCTAGTGTTTGAATTTTAAATATTTAGTAAACACCGAAATATCTCGTAATTGAATTCAATTTTACTTTTTTATTTTGATTACTCATGCTTAAACATGCCATAAACTCTATAGGCTATGCTTATGGTCTCGTTAATTTGTTCAAAAACACATGTATTATTTTTTGTGTTATAATATGAATAAAAAAAAAGATTGTACGCAATTGGCACCTATGTATTTTTTGTGTTAAAATACTAAATATCATTGCTTGTAAAAAAAAAGTATTATAAATTGAATTAAACTCTAATATCATATGGCGGTGTTTCGAGTATACGCCAGAAAACTTCTAGTGGAGAACCTTGAGGTGAATATAAGGGGTCAGACATAAAACAAATTTATCACTTCTCATCTTACTATTTTGACGGGAATTGAAATAAATTAGTTTTTATTTAACGCAATATTTTAATTTCTTCTTTAATCACATCTTCAATACAGACACCAAACTGTGACTAAACCTGAATATTTTAATCGTGACATATATTTTTTTTTTGTCACATTCCTTTCAAATTCTTTACAAAAAGTTTGAAAATAATAATGCATATTCCATGCAATTTCTTTTAAGTCTACAAAGTAGAACCACTGATCCACGTCCATAAATTTTATTTGCCCAAGCAATCAGTTAGGTTTGAGAGTCTTTAAAGGCTGCATAAAGAATCTGTGATGTGTGCCCTTTCTCTGGGTAACCAAAAGAAGAAGAAGTTAGGTTCCCTGAGATCGATGTTTCCAGTTTTAGAATCTTTTCATGATTCATACCAAATTCATTACGAAACTTAGATGGTGATTGATTATGATCATATGTAAATGGTGATGGATTATGATCTCTAACGTCTTCATGTTATCTATACATGCAAGCGTATGCATATGCATATGCACTGGGGTGGATCCATGTAAGGATAGAGGTAGTCAGCTGATCCTCTCAATTGTGCCAAACCTTCATGGAAGACCTGGTTCTGGCCCTTTGAAAGTTTTAGCTGCCCTCGCAAATTGCCGGCAAATGCTTTGATAAATTGCCTCAACGAAAAATGGGCAGGGCAGGATATGATTGTGTGCGTACTAGTTTCAGCGCGCTAGTGTTTTGTTGTTGCTACGCAGTACCCCCAACTCATTTTTCTCCTTTTAATACGCTTGATTTTGAACCTTTGGTTCAATTCACTTACAAAAAAAAAAAAAAAATTGATTTTACACAAGAGAAACAGACCGATATCTAATCATACAGACCCCAAAGCCAACTAAAATTTCCAACTGCACTCAATTCTAATGAAATTATGAATAATGGAGTTATGTTTTAATTTCAAGGCCATTATTTAGGTAAGAATGTTTGTGAACTATTACGCATATGACCCTCCGAATATTTTTTTTCGGATACGCCTTTCATGGAAGCACCTTTATCTGTATTCATGTTCTCATATTTCCACTCTCTTTATACATGTTATTCATGTATAATGCTATGCAAATGATGACAATACCACTAGATGACTTGACGCTTCGAAACATCGATCGATCATGGGAATCATTTAAAAAAGGAGTGGCACACTTAAATAAGATGTTTATTTGTCTATTGGAAAATTAAAATTTATACCTTCACCAAAAAAAAAAAAAAATGTATACAAATCTAATATTAGACTACTTTTTTTAGACATAGGTGTAACTACATTAGTTAGAGCAAATGTGCTTCTTTTGTACACCTGCGTTCAAATCTCAGTCTCAAAATTTGGATCACTTGTATCAAAAGTCTATTTAACCATTATTATTTCAATCTAACAATGCCCCTCCCTTACCCTAGGGTTCACTGTTAGTAGTCAGTACTTTTTTTCGATAATTTCAGTATAAATATATCGAATTTGGTTGAAAGCAGGCGAGCTTTTTTCACATTTAAAATTGCAGAGGTTCAATCTTTGGCTAAGGTAAAGAATCGTTTAAATGAGTCATTTCAGACATACGTCCCAGTTATAAAGCAATAGGTGCCAATATTGTAAAGAGGAAATTGTAGTAATAGTCCCTGAACATTAACCTAATTGGAAGAATGGCCCCTCAATTAAAAATTTATGATCATTGGTCGCCCAACTCATCAAAATGTGCAGTCATGGTCTTTCTCATCAACTCCTCTAAAACTTTTGTCAAAATGAGTCACGTGCTACGCACGTAAGGCTGAATCAAGGTGTAAATATGGAAAATCAAATGAGAACATTGTAGCAAATTAGCAATGTCCCTCAACTCTAACTCAATTTTAGCAATGATTTTTCCAACATGACTCATTTTGATGAAAGTTTTGATGGAGTTGAAGAAAATAATCATAACTGCATGTTTTGATGAGTTAAGAAACCACCGATTACAAATTTTTAATTAAGAGACCAATGCTCCTATTGTTCTTTCTATAGTGCAAGACCTGTGTGCCCAAGAGCATCATCCACTTACTAACACTAAAAGCAATCCATTCCTAGGAAAGAAATTTAAAAACAGTATTCGTTGTCTTTAACAGAAAGCATATGTTTTTCTTTGCGCCTTAAAATTTGCACAGAACATGCACACTGATTATGTTTAAAATATTCTTCTGTGTTAAACAATTTTAATTACCTTTAAACAAAAGCGTTGAAAAGGGCATGTGTTCCAGTTTGATCGTGAATTAAGATAAAACCAGGAACGTGGAGAGTGGATTTTCGGGTTGTGCCATTTTCATGTGTATTCATAATTCTTTTAGAATGGGAACTTAATGGATGTTGACCAAATTAGTGATTTGATACTTAAGAATATTAGTCATCAAATGATGCTAAAGAGAGTTAAAATACATATCAGTACATAATAAATATAAAATATCGACAGTTTTACATTCATGTTGCATCTAATTTTCTTTCTGATTCTAACGGGGAGTGTGAATATATAAGGAATAAAAAGGAAAAAGATATGTTTAAGATAGAAGAATAAGCTTATAAAAAAATGTTAAACTCGCCATTGTTTCCCATGAAAAGAACTTACTTGACAACCTAAATACTTTTCTATATGGTAAAATTTTGTTATAATCAACTATCTTAATTTGGCTGATATCTAGATCAACAAGTACGTGTTGTTTTAGGTCGAATAATAATTACATGATTGATGACGTGAAATCCCTCCAATTGATAATTGGAGGACAAAACTAATGTCATTACTAATTTTTTTAGTGTATGAAAAACACAAGAAATACGCTGAAAAAAAAAAAATCTAATATTGGTGTTAGTTTTATCTATAAAGAAATACAATTATGGTCCGTTATTGACATTCTTAGAAGTTCTATTTGCAAGAATATTCTATAAATAAGAGAAGTGTGGAATAACTTTTACGTATGAGTGCCAATCACAGCTCCAAACTCTTATTAATGATATCACAAATAATGCATGACAAAAAAGGCATACGTCTCCTCTCAAAATGGACCCTCAGGGAAAGTAAGCTTAATTTCTTCCACATCAATGTTTGTGACATGTAAGTGGGTTTCCTTTTGAAACCTTTAGCAACATAGGCATGTGATTTTCAACCATTAATAAATTCCAAATATTGCAAGCTGCCTAGCTAATGCTCTCTTTAATTTATGGATAATGTTATGAGATAAAAATTTTAAACCAAATTTTGTAAATCAAATTATTTGTTTGTTGATAATTGAATTGTTACTTAAGTGTTAATTAATGTGTTTTTTTCCTATTGATGACACATCATTTGATTTGTAAATTTAGTTTATAAATTTGGTCGTCCTAACATGATCCTTAATTTATTGGTTATGATGTTTGTTTGTGTGGCTATCTACTCATCCTCACCATCATCCTCCCTTTTATTTTTTCCAGGAACAAATGATTTGTTATTGAAATTCAATCATTTCTGGCAATGCTGGTCAACTTTTTGCACTATATATCTGGATATCCCTTGCATTCTCATCGGAACCAAAGTTTCATAGTGGGCAGCAAAAAAAATGGACTGCCTTAAAGCAAAGAAAATTGAGAGCCAAAACCTACCCTCACAGGAACCAACCAATTGTGGAGGCACAACATTTTGCAGAACATGTTTCAATGGTCTCAACACATTATCAGGTAAAGTTATCTCTTTTTCCTCTCTGTCATACCATATTTTTTATTTTTTTAATTACGACATACGTAAATTAGGTCAGATGGTTAGACCAGCATGTATAACCTCTTTTGCTCAAAACATTCTTAATCACCACTGGCGGAGCCACATTAAGGGCTACCTTGGGCTGTAGCCCAGGTAGTTTTCGGTAGAAAATAAAATTTTACATGTAATTTTTATTGATTTTCGAATGTAGCCCACCGTATATTTAGTCACTGATTCGAATTCTCTAGGTTTAATGATATAATACAGTTTACAAACCATCTATTTTTCTCACATCCTTTTTCTCATCGCTTCTTGTACATGTACAAGTTTGAATTTGTTTGAATAACGAAAAGTTCTTGGCTCATCTTGTGAAAATTTTCTTAAACTAGCTGATATTGTAAAAAATATAGTATCAAGTTTCTTTGTTTATAAAGATTTAAAATTTTAAGCTAGCCCACCTTGTGAAAAATTTCTAGCTCTGCCATTGTTAATCACGTTGTTTAATTCTTCAGGAGTTGGGATTCTATCAATTCCATTTGCACTTTCTGAAGGAGGGTGGCTGAGCTTGATCCTTCTTTTTCAGTTGGCGCTTCTTTGTTGGTATACCGGGTTGCTTCTACAACGATGCATGGACGGGAATCCGCGGATCAAGAGTTATCCCGATATTGGAGAAGTTGCTTATGGACAGAAAGGAAGACTCACCATCTCCATTTTTATGTACCTTGAGCTGTATTTGGTAGCTGTTGAGTTTCTAATACTAGAAGGTGACAACTTAAACCAGTTGTTCCCAAGCATGGGGTTCAACATGGCAGGCTTCAAAGTTGGAGGCAAACAATGCTTTGTTTTGCTCACTGCCCTTGTAATTCTGCCAACTACATGGCTGAAGAATCTGGGATTGTTGGCGTATGTTTCTGCCGGAGGGGTTTTTGCTTCTCTTCTTTTGGTTGCTTTCGTGTTTTGGGTTGGCACAGTTGATGGTGTAGGGTTTCATGAAGGAGATGTTCTTCTGAATTTCAAAGGATTGCCTACTGCTGTGAGCTTGTACCTGTTTTGCTATTGTGGCCATGCAGTTTTCCCCACATTGTGCAATTCCATGAAAGATAGAAGCAAATTCTCCAAGGTCAGTATTTTCAAAGTGCGGTTAAAATTCAGGGAAACATGCGCACATTGACAATTTTTTAAGACCAAAAAAAAAAAAAGTTGAGCTAGAGGAACACTTAATTGGTATCTAACTAGAGGAACACTTAAGCGGACTATAAAGAGGCATTAAATCGTGATTCACGTACGGCTTATTGTCTGTTTAGTCTCCTTCAAGTTGATTTTTGATCAAAAATTTGTAACGGGTTCTTTTGTGTGCAATTTTCCTGAAATCTTTTGCACTGATCTGACCATGTCCATTTCCCCCCTCATTGCAGGTGTTACTTTTCTGCTTCGTTGTAAGCACCATCACCTACGGATCAATGGCGGTTTTGGGTTACTTGATGTTCGGACAAGACTTGAAGTCTCAAGTCACATTAAATCTTCCAATACGAAAAATTAGTTCAAGGATAGCAATTTACATTACTATAATTAATCCCCTCACAAAGTATGCAATTATAATCACTCCAATTGCTGCTGCTATTGAGGATACACGCCCTTTTCGCAACAGCCTAACTATTAGCATCTTCGTGCGAACCTTAATTGTAATTAGCACCGTAATTGTGGCATTATCCATTCCTTTTTTTAGCTACCTAATGGCTTTTGTCGGCGCATCTTTGAGCGTGACGGTCTCAGTCTTGCTGCCGTGCTTGTTCTACCTTAAGATTAACGTTGCTGCTCGGAGATTTGGGTTCGAGTTGGTGGTAATTGTTGGGATTATGGTTATAGGGTCGTTTGTTGGCGTAGTGGGTACGTACATTTCTGTGATACAAATTGTAAGACAATTCTGAAATCATATATTGGAGCATTTTAATTAGTGACTCTGATAAACTTCTGCAACAAGTAGAATTTTCACCACGATTCTTTTCCGATTTTCTGCAATTATGCAGAAGCACTTTTGACGATGAATTATCGTTCAAGACGTTCAAATCCGGATCATGGCTTTTAACTTTTTACACTGCTTTACTAATAATAATTTACACTACAAAAATATGAGCACTGCACACAATAAATTATTTGTGCCCTTTGAGGTCAAAAAGCACCAACAATTGTACTCATAGACCAATAGCAACAGTGCATCAACTATATTTCTATTTGTGCCCTCTATAGGCATTGCCTTTGATGATAGCACACAATAGGATGTTTTGTGCCCAAAGGCTAAGCACAAATAGGGGTTCTTTTGTGTCTCAATTCTAACAGTTCTGACAACACTGACTTTTCCAAAGGCTAAGCACTATCAGGTCAATTCCTCTCTTTTTTCTCTCTGTCATGCCACGTTAATTTTTAACTTTCTTAACAAACGTAAATGAGTTCAGTTGGCTATTGAGCATGTATGAACCCTATTAGTCCAAAACATTCTTAATTGCCTTGTTTAAGTTTTAAAGAGTTGGGATTCTATCAATTCCATTTGCACTTTCTGAATGAGGGTGGCTGAGCTTAATCCTTCTTTTCCAGTTGGCAGTTCTTTTGTTGGTATGCCGGGTTGCTTCTACAACGATGCATGGACGGGAATCGGCGGATCAAGAGTTATCCCGACATTGGAAAACTGCTTATGGGCAGAAGGTAAGACTCACCATCTCCATTTTTATGTACCTTGAGCTATGTTGATGCGCAAAACTAGTGAAGACTTTAGAACAAATTAAAGTGTCAAGTTTGTAATTTTCGCTCGGTTGCTCCGGTCACTTAGTGATGATGGTGTGTAAAGAGATAGAGATAGGGAAGCAAACACATGACGTACGTGGTTCACCCTAAATTTAGCTATGTCCACGGAGTAGAGGATTTCTCATTAATATTACATAAATACATAGGTTCAAGCATAATAATCATTAGTGGGTTCTAATAACTAGTTTAAGTACAATAATGACATTTGCCATTTGTAGGAGAATGGTCTTCTTTTATAGTTGAGGAGAGTCTCCAGCTTTCATCCATGGTCGATGTGGGACTCTAGGAGCTTTATTCTTATGTTGCCACGTGTCGTGATGGGATTGGCCTCCTGGGTGAAGAAAACTCTTGTGCTTCGGTAGGGGTGTCTCAGCATGAATCCCTCAATGGGTCCTTGAACGTATGAAGTTGACCGGTGCTTGATAGTTTCGGGATTATTCAAGTATAATACAAACAAGCTATATTTGGTAGCTGTGGAGTTTCTGATATTAGGGAGTAACAACTTAAACCAGTTGTTCCCGTTAATTACGATTAACTATGCTCTTCCGGAATTAAGACGAGCATCACTGTTGATCTTCAAGTGCAACAATCATGTTAGTATGATTGCAATGACACACCTGAACATGCACCAAAGAAGGCCGCTTAAAAGTGTCACATTGCAATCTTAGTACCATTTCTTTTTTGAACAAACAATATTCTACACTAAATCATGGACATTCGAACTTAAGAACATAAAGAGAAGCGCACGACTCTAATCAACTTACAATTCTGATTTCTTTTGCAGGTCATATTTATGTACACAATGTTCAGTTTGTCTTTAAAAATTTAACATGAACCATTGAATGCATCGAAATCAAACATGGTGACACCGAAAAATCCCAGAAGGCACTGAGAGAAAGAGAGATGAATCGGCAATGTTCCTAAACCATTACAATGTAAAAGTTCTTGTCCATCAGAATTTTCCTCTCGTTTTGGATAATGCGATACTCTAAACTACTGCAATTGTGCAATTGTGAAGTGAGAATCCAACCAGATTAATTATCATAACATATATATAGCTCTGCCAAATTGCAGATAACCGCCAACTCATGTTACCCAAATTAACACTCGTAGAGATAACTATTACACATTAGACACAACGCATGATTCTTTAAACAATCACCCGTGTTTACAAATATTCCATACACGGTAATGGTATATGACTTTTAAATTGGACAGAGACATCGGTTCTCTCCATTTGTCTTCACACTTGGAAATTTGGAACTATTTGATTTGTAGTTGAAAAGAATATCAAGGAATTAAGAGATCTTGTATGTGTTTATAAGCAATTTGACTATTTCTTATATAGTGGATAGGATTTTTAGAACCTATGAAAAGAAGGTTAAAATCACACAAAATACTTGCAAGAGAACAAGGTAGTTGTAGTATAAACGGCTCAAGCAAGGTCGTTTTCCACAGGGATTGAATGAATATTTGGTGTTTAAAACCAACTCTTAATTAATTATTTAAAATAGAGTTTGGAAAATATTGATTTTGAGATTTAAAATAATAAAAACGAATTTAAAATAAAGACAATTAAATAAATCAACTAGAAACCAATTTAAAGAAAATCAATTTGTACAAGCCCTAGAATTTGTTAATGTAGACTGAGGAAGATTGAAGGAGAAGATCATAATTCAAGAAATAGAGAGAGAGAAAGAAAGATTTTAGAGAGAGAAGCTGCAAACTATTATATTGATCTTTTTCTTAATCTCAAAGTAATTACAATGATGTATGTATATAGAAGACTAACTCTCTAACTAACTATCTAACTAAGGTTAACAACCTTTGGACAAATGGCATGATCCTAGAAGGTTTACAACCTTTGGACAAATGGCATGATCCTAGCCACTGTCTATATCCTTACATGCCCCCTCAAACTCATGAGTGGATGATCCGAGCATGAGGTTGAAACAATGAGACTGAAAAAGAGGAGTACTAAGGCCCTTAGTTAAAATATCTGCAAATTGTTCTCGAGAGGAGACAAACTGAACACATAGTTTCTTCTTAGCAACCCTTTCACACACAAAGTGTACATCGATCTCAATGTGCTTCGTGCGTTGGTGTTGAACCAGATTAAAAGACAATACTATGGCAGAAAGATTGTCACATAAGAGAACAAGAGGAACAGTAGGCTTGAGATGCATAAATTTTAGCAACTGTTGAATCCAATCAAGCTCAGCTAATGTAGTAGACATAGCTCTGTATTCTGCTTCCGTTGAGGAACGAGAAACAGTGTTTTGTTTCTTGGAGGACCAAGAAATAGGGTTATTGCCCAAGAAGACAACTAAACTAGTAGTTGAACACCTATCATTGGGATCACCAGCCCAATCTGCATCACTAAATTCCTTCAGTATTAAATCTCCTCGAGTATAAGAGATGCCAACATATAATGTCCCCTTTAGATACCTCAAAATCCTCTTTACAGCTGTAAAATGTGACACCATTGGAGATTGCATAAACTGACAGACTTGATGAATTGAGAAGGCAATGTCCGGGTGAGTGAAAGTGAGGTATTAGAGGGCTTCAACAATACTCTGGTATGCTGTTGGATTATTATAGGGAGTGCCATCATCTTTAACCAACCGATTGTAAGGTAAACATAGGGTGTCACAGGGCTTACAATTTACCATCTCAACTTTCTGCAACAAATCCAGTATATATTTGGACTGAGACAAGAATAATCCTGTAGCAGTTTTGAGAACCTTAATTCCTAAAAAATAATGGAGCTCCCCCAAGTCCTTGATGTCAAACTCAGAGGTTAAAGAGTTGATCACCTGTTGAATAGCTGAATGAGAACTGCCAGTAATAATAATAGCATCGACATAAAGTATGAGTACCACAATGTCACTGCCAACAATCTTAACAAATAAAGAAGAATCAGCATATGTGGATTGAAACCCAAGAGTGGGAAGAAAGCTTGTAAATCTGTCATTCCAGGCTCTAGGAGCCTGTTTCAATCCATATAGTGACTTGTGTAATTTACAAACCAAATCAGGATGTACAGGATCTCCAAAACCAGGAGGTTGAGACATGTACACTTCTTTATTAAACAAACCATGCAAAAAAACATTCTTGACATCCAACTGTCGAAGAGTCCAATTGAAGTGAGCTGCCAAGGCTATAACTAACCTCACAGTGGTTGGTTTAACCACGGGACTAAAGGTTTCACCATAGTTCAATCCAGGCTCTTGACTAAACCCCTTAGCAACAAGTCAAGCCTTATGCCTAGCCACAGTCCCATCTCATTTCTTTTTGAGTTTGAAAAACCACTTACAACCAACAAGGTTCTTGTGAGGAGGCAAATGTACAAGACTCCAAGTATGTTGTGTATGCAATGCATTAACCTCTTCATGCATTGCTTTGTACCAAACGGGTACCTTCATTGCAGATTTATATGTTGTACGTTCCACCAAAGTTAAATCAACATCACGAGATTCAGCCACTTGACTGAAAAATACCTTCTTCTTAATGATTCCATTCTTACTTCTAGTTTGCATATGATGCATATTAAGTGGAGCAAGTGGTAACACCACTTGAAGTAAATTCGGACTAAATTCAGAGTTCATAGGGAGTTGAGAAATAGAACTTGCAGTAGCAGTAATGGACTGAGAAGAGGTACTGGCTGGTGAAGCTGGTGACAAATGGGGTAATGTAGAAGAAACTGATGGGGAAGATAATATTTCAGTAGGTGGATAGTTTGGTGGTAGAGGTGAGTGTGTTGGGTTTGTTTGAGAGGGAACTAAGGTATTGTGCATATTAGGAACTGAAAGTGGTGACCATGACTGAGAGGAAGAGGATGTCATAGGTTTGTGCTTAGATAATGCAGACAAGTGAGGGTAGGGAAATCTAGTCTCATCAAACACGACATGTCTATAAATGTAGAACCTACCTTTTAACACATTAAAACAAATAAATCCCTTATATTTGATGCATACCCAAGAAATACACACTCTGTGGTTTTAGCTTATAACTTTGTCTGAATGTAAGGTCTTAATAAAGGAAAACAGGAACACCCAAACACCTTAAGATGTGTCAAAACATGAGGAGTGCCAAAAAGCATTTCAAATGGTGAACAATTATTCAAAAATGGTGTAGGCATTCAATTTATAAGATATACAACAGCTTGACAAGCAAAGGTCCAGAAGGAGAAGGGTAATTTGGCAGATTGTAACAATGTGATAGTGGTTTCAACAATGTGTCTATGTTTTCTTTCGACCAAGCCATTTTGTTTTGGAGTATAGGGACAAGGTCTATGATGAAGTATACCTTTATTGGTAAGAAAAGTTTGAAGTTTATTGCTACAATATTCACCACCACCATTAGTTTATAAAGTCTTAATACAAGCAGAGAATTGGGTTTGCACAAAGGAATAGAAGGCAACAAAGATGTCAAAGAAATTTGATTTATTGACAAGAGGAAACAACCAACAGTATCTAGTGCACTCATCAATGAGAGTTACATAATACTTTTAACCATTAATGGAATTACATGGAGAAGGAGCCAAAGGTCATTGTGTACAGTTTCGAAAGGAATTACAGATTTGTGTGCACTAGACTGAAACGACAATTTAGTAAACTTTCCCTCTAAACAACTATGACAGAGCATATGAACAATGTCCTTTGTACAAGTAAGCATGATAGAAGCAATGGTATTTGAAGGATGCCTTAACCTACTATGCCAAAGATTTGAGCTAATAAGTTGTCCAAGCAATGCAGAAGCTTTAGAATGGCCTTGAGAATGAAATGATTGATGATTGGAAAGTGATGGAATGTGGTATAGTCGATTACTGCATTATCCTTTGTACAAGATCATCCATGTGGCTTTGTCTTGAATCCAGAAACAATAAGCATCAAACACTAACCAACAATTGTTATCAAGATAAATGCGATGAACTAATAACAAATTTTGAGATAGCCTAGGCACATAGATAATGGAATTCAATTTTAGTGGTCGCACATGTGTTTGAATGATGGAGCTACCAATGTGTGAAACTTGCAAACCTTCACTATTAGCATTTTGCACTGTCTCATTAGAGGGATAAAGAGATGCCAATGACAAGTTACTGAAATCAGCAGTTATATGGTTTGTAGCTCCTGAGTCAGTAAGCCAAATCTGTGATGTAGGAGCTGAAGATGGCTGAGAAGATACTGTGTGCAGATCCTGGATATTGGATTGAGAATAGAAAGTTGGTGTTGAATGAGCATATTCATTGGTAGATATTTAAGAGTAGTGTGGACCACCAAAGTTGGGACATTTATCATTGGAAAAAAAAACAATACTAGGTGGTATAATTTGTCTTGTCACAAATTTGGCAGCCTTGTCTTTCCAACTGTTTTGAATGACAAAATGGAGCAATATGGCCAAACTGATTACAGAGTTAACAAGGTACTTGCTGCATAGAGGAGTGTCCAATATACTGGGATGGAGAGGGTCCAAGCACTCCAGAGAAAACAGGTGCTGAAGGTGAACCATGATTGGGAAACTGTTGTCTGGGACTAGGATTTAAATACCTATAACCTTGATTAGTTTTTCCTTTACCCTTCTTATTGAAATTAAAAGATTGATACCCACCAGCGGAACCAGGATGAGGACCTGAAAACCCCGGATGAGCACCACTAGATTGATGGGATTTAGGACCAGAGTTACTAGCCACCATGGCAGACAAAAACTGAGAATTCGCATTACTGTCCACAATCAGTTCTTCAGCAAAAAGCTGCACCCTAAATGCTTGGAGAGAGATTACACTCTCACGACCCCTTTTAACACTATGAAACGTATTATACTAGGGAGGTAATCCATTGAGGGCGAGGATAACAATATCCTCATATGCAAAAGCAACTCCAGCAGTGGACAAGTAATCTCGAGCTTCATTAATCCGTTGCAGATTTTGAGACACAAAATCAGTCTCTTTCTTGATGGTTTGAAGATTCGACTTGAGTTGAAAAACACTAGTCCGAGATACAACAGAAAATTGTTCCTTTAACCGGGTCCAAAGATCACAAGCACTTGTGCTTCCAATAGCATAGGAAATCGCAACCGGTGACAAAGCTGCAGTAATCAACTGCATAAGGGCCCGATCATGCATCTTCCAAATAATGTAATCTTCATTCTCATATTGAGTTGACGAATTTGGAGCATCAACACCAAAACACGTAACATATCGAGATGGACAGGGAGTGGAGCCATCAACAAATCTCATGATCTCGTGCCCTTCAAGTAGCATTTGCATTTGGAAATGCCAATTCAAGTAATTAAAATCATCAAGCTTCACATTCACAGATGTAGAAATTGTAGAGATAAGGCCAGTAATAAGTGATTGTAGAATTTGTAATTGAGATGCAGTAACCATATTTGCAGAATTAAGACAGAAATGGGAGAGAAGAAATATCACAAACACCTGGTGTGCACAAATTGATAGGGGCAGAAAGAGGGAGATCGGGAAATTCAGAAACCCTAGAAATCACAGAGAAAGAAGATACCAAAAGTCGACCAAGAATGCAGCAATATACGATCGGCGAAAGCAAATCACAAAGCAAGAAGATGAGTGGAAGCAGCCGATCGAAGAACATAGCGCGAGAAACAATGGCGATTGATACCATGTTAATGTAGACAGAGGAAGATTGAATGAGAAGATCAGAATTCAAGAAATAGAGAGAGAGAGAGAGAGAGAGAGAGAGAGAGAGAGAGAAAAGATTTTAGAGAGAGAAGTTGCAAACTGTTATATTGATCTTTTTCTTAATCTCAAAGTAATTACAATGATGTATTTATATAGAAGACTAACTCTCTAACTAACTATCTAACTAAGGTTTACAACCTTTGGACAAATGGCATGATCCTAGCCATTGTCTATATCCTTACAGGATTATGCCGTCACCTTAACAATCCTATGTAATTCTTCCAATTATTTATGAATTACGCATGCATATTTTAAAGGTTAGGTTTTCCTAATATATATCCTACTTGGAACCTCCAACATAGAACGCATATCTAACATGCAACCCGTCCGGACGTTCGAATCAAATATGAACATGAAGACTCATTAAGTTTTGTGAAAACCCTTTGAAAAACCATGCAACCCTTAAGACGTGGTGTTCATCCTAAGTGAAATTACAATTATTAACCACAAGAAACTAGCGCCAATTTCAGGGAACCTTTCGACTAAAATTGCATCAAATTACTTTTCTAAATATCCTAATGGTCGCGAATCACTAAGATAATTAGATAGTTTAAAACAGTGATTAATAATTGAAAACATGCATGCATAATATCATAAGTGAATTGAAAAGAAACTACATATTCTTGCTAAAGGTGTGGCCTCATCCTAGCAAACGAAACTAGTTATGAACAATCATAAAATAAATATTATTAAGAACAATGATAGAAAACACCTAGAAAATAAACTTGAATCGTCAATCCAAATGAGTGTGTGTGTTCTCTTCCTCTCCTTCTAATCGCCTGATAGAAAATTATGAAACTTTAACACGAACAAGTTGAGAGACACATGAACGTCCTCCAATTTGAATCACTCCAAAATTCATCTGTTTCATCATGTTTTTCTCCGGAGGAAGTTGAATGTACTACTTTAGAAATATAATTCAAATTATCAAAATCTCACCAAAATAATCAATAAATTATTACTAAGATTAGGGTAAAATATATAGTAAAATATTGACTCATCAATAGCCAATTATTTTTATAGTGGAACTCGTTTTCCTTCATGATATTAGAGCTAGCCCCACACGTGAGATGACGTGTTAAGAATGTAAATATCAAAATTAATAAAATAAGAGACCTTATATGTTCTTATAAGAAGTTTGTAAGAATTTTTTTTTACTTTTGAGTTCACATATAAACTCAAAGTGGTCTTAGTTTGACCTAAGAATCTTCTATGACATAATAAACTTAAGAATGTGATCCATGCACAAAAATATGTATTAAATTATGGAAAAGGATCCTCGACCGATCCTTTTCCTGAAAATCCTAGGGATCCCGTGATCGTGATCGTTCATCGTACATCATGTGGTCAGAAATCATTTCAAATTTTAAAATTTTAAATTAAATATAAATAATACCTAACAAAAAATGACTACACGATATACGATGAACGGTCACGATTCCTTAAATTATAACATTTTTATGGGCTTCGTAACTGAGTTCCCAATCATGCTCTCCATCCACTTTTTAATATAGGGATTCATCTAGAGAGGGAGAAAGTTGTTTAATGGGTAATGCTAGAGAGACTATCCATTTAAATTATATTTTGTAAATCATTTGATATTGTTGATGATGATTGAGTTATTATTGAAATGTCGATTAACGTGCTTATTTATTATTGGTAACATATCACATAATTTGCAATTTTAGTTTAAAAATTGGTCTACCTAGCATTATGTTTGTATATAATTCTCTGTACACATTGTTCTACTTTGTCTTTAAATAGCAAACCATGATACAATACTGAACACATTGAACAATACTATTCTTGAACTAGAAAAATCAGGGAAGGAACCGAGAGATGGATTCGAAATTCGACCGTTCGATGTTCATCAGGCTCTTCATAATACAGTGTCTAGCAGTTGTTTCTGTTTCTCAGAGTTTTGATTTTTTCTATTTTGTACAGCAGGTGAATATTTCCGCTTGTTTTATTTTTTCATTAATTTACAGTTGTGAAGACTGGAATTTGATATATGTTGCAATGCAGTGGCCGGGATCTTACTGTGACACCGACGCAAGTTGTTGCTATCCAACGACAGGAAAACCTGCACAAGAATTCGGCATCCATGGGCTTTGGCCTAATTATAATGACGGTTCTTATCCATCCAACTGTGATTCTGACAACCCTTATGATGAATCGAAGGTAGTAATAATTAGAACTAGGGTGTCATGGGATGGATATCCTATCCTAGCCAACTGACCTAACCCATATATGCGCAGCTTGTTCTAACTAAGTAATATATGATCTATGCAGATCTCGGACCTGATAAGCAGACTGCAAGCAGATTGGCCTACACTGGCATGCCCCAGCGGGAATGGCTCAAAGTTTTGGGCACATGAGTGGAATAAACATGGGACATGCTCCGAGCCCGTGCTTGACCAACATGGCTACTTTGAGGCATCTCTCAACCTCAAGGAAAACTTAGACATCTTCCAAATCCTTCAAAATGCTGGTAATTTTTATTAATTACTATTCTATGGTTTTTTTTTCCTAAGCTATATATTTACTATTTTTGGGAGGTAAATTTTTAAATCATTGAACCGTTGTTACTGCAGGAATCCGAGCAGATGGGAATATTTACAGCTTGAGCAGCATAAAAGAAGCTATAAAATCAGCAATTGGGTACACTCCTGGTATAACATGTAACGAAGATGCATCTGGGAATAGCCAGCTTTATGAGGTTTATATTTGTGTGGACACATCTGGCTCAAACATTATTGAATGTCCAGTACTGCCCGGGACGAAATGCTCCTCCAAAATTGAGTTCCCTTCCTTCTAGCTACCTTAATATGATGAGATTTTCTAGTATCCTTCGGACCAAGCTTTGATGGCCAAAAATTCAGGTGTATTATTGGAGCGTGGTAGAATTTCCATTATTTCAGCTCTCTTATTGGACATTGGGCTCTCTCACTTCTTAATAAGTAGCTAGCAAAGTGCTTCGTGAGTTTTCTAGCTGCAACAAATAAGTGTACTCTTCTGGTGTATCCATCAATAAAATTTGTTTTGTTAATTTTTGTAGTTTTCAGTTTCTCCAATCCCAATTGCTCACCATTTCATATTGGTGGCTTTAGCACCTGATGACTTCTAATCCTATAAACAATCAACAAATATGCATGAAAGTATTCCACGAAGTGTAATGGTTAATTTGGTTATTCACGGTGTCGACATATGACTTCTAATCTGGACAACGAGACATAATACTTCTCCAATTTGTCTCCACTCTTGGCACTATTTGATTTGTGTTAGTTGAAAACGAAATCATGTACAAAAGTGTGCTCAAATTTGTGGCCCCAATAAAACCTCAATTTAGAGGTCAAATATTGTCCTCATTTAACTTTTAGTTTAGTGATTGTCATTTCATTTGGTTAAAATAAGTCTTCAGGTTTGACGCAATACATACATACATACATACACATATATATATATATATGTATATTTGTGACGTTAAGAAAAAAGTATTATTTTAGATACATTGTTTCTAGGAGTTTTAACAAAACACTCACGGTACTGTTCACTTTAACGAAAAATCACATTTGTACTCTAAAAAGTCAATTATGGTACTATTCACTTACAACACATTTTTGTTACTTTCGTTAAAACTCAAGTTTTCAATCATTTTTCATTAGTTTTCCTTTGTTTCTATTCTATTCTAGATACAGTGTAGTTGTACATTAGAAGTGAACAGACTCATAACTAATTAAGTGATGAGGTTAATATGACTATCCTAGAATCGGCACACTGTATGTAGAATAATATTTTGTTCTAAACACGTGATGAGATTAATATGGCTAACACACTTAGAGTTGGTCTTATTCGGTTCTCTCTTGTGCCGTATATTGGCTAGTCGGACAACGTAGTTTTGTTCTGGATGTGTTGATGCAATGTAAAAGGCATCATCGTATCGGTGCCAGAATGGAGCTGAGAGAATATCCTTGATCAATGCCAAGTTTTCCAATGTGAAGGGATTGTATGAAAATCACGGCACGCTATTTCAATATTTTGGCAATCTTATTGGTGATCATTTAAAAATGCATGCATGTTACACCCACATGATTTATATTTTCTTATTTAGGGGTGGTTTGGGAGTGAGGTGCTTAAAAAAAAAAGCACCCATGAAAAAAAGCTGTAAGGGTTTAGGTGTTTGGTAAACTAAAAAAAAGGGGGCTTATTTTGGAAGCTGCTGTGAGAATAAGCTGAAATCAAAGGAAAAAGCTTAAGCAGCTATTTGCAGCTTTGGAAAACTGGCTTTTTTTCAAAGCACACGGAGCTACAGTGCTCCTTTAATGAAAAGACCCACTATCAGACTGCTTTTTTTTTTTCCAAAAGCACTTTTACAAAAAAGTTTACCAAACACTCTGCTGATTTATTTTACAGCCGCTTATTCTCACAACAGTTTTTTTCAAAGCACAACAATACCAAAACAGCCCTCAATGAAACAAATCAAGTGTGAAAGCTTTTACTTCCTCAACATAACTTGGAAGGCTATTCAAAATTTCCATCAGATAATTGGTGCAAGTATTTATATATAGAGCTGCTTACAATATTTCAAATAATTCTTTTATTAATCGAGGTCGCAAAAAGTCACAAATATGGCCAACAGTGTGTCATACATTATGCACCAGAATGTCTTGTTTACACCCGTTTCAAACCTTAGCTAAAGAGCTTAACACAATCTGCCAAAATTACAGAAACGTTCTTGCATATAACCCAATATGCTAGCTGATAAGATCTTCGGTTTCTACCCATGCAGTCCAAGTTCAAACCCCCCCCTCTCATAAGTTATTGTAATAGTTTTGAATCCTCCGTTTAATAAAATAAAAATCTGCCAAGATCACAGAAGAATCCCTCGTTGAGATTTTAATTAATTAATGGCTAATTTTAATTAGTTTAACCAACAAAAAATAAGGAAAAAATGAAAGAGACAGGAAAAAATCCCACAAATATGAAAGGAAAAACTTTTGTTTTTACAGAAAAGGTGAGCCGAAATATAACAATCATCATGCAACGGTTGCACACGTAAAAATGCATTGCTGTCGCCTCATAAATTTGGTAATTAAGATTAAAGCATATGATTAAGGCTGGATATTCGGCCCCTCAACCTTTCCATATTTCTGCCTATAAATACGGCTCATCACCTCCCTGTCATATACACTATCATCCTCTTCAAATTAACCAGTCTCAACTCAAGAGTCAAACGCCATAACCTATTGAGAGAAATTTAGAGAGAGAGAGAGAGAGAGAGAGTGAGTGAGAAAGATGAAGTCCAACCCCTCAACCTTGGTCAGGCTTTTACTGATAGGATGTCTTTCAGTTGTTTGCGTTGCAGAAGATTTTGATTTCTTCTACTTTGTCCAGCAGGTTAGCAGGACATTCTATCTCATGTTACGTTGGATGAAATCGAACCCTTGACCTATGTGGTCGTTAGTTCTTACGATTATTTTGTAATTGTTGTGTGTGTGTTTTTTTTTTTTTTTTTTTGGAGTAATGCAGTGGCCCGGATCATATTGTGACACAAAGACAAGTTGCTGCTATCCAACAACAGGGAAGCCTGCAGCTGATTTCGGCATTCATGGGCTTTGGCCGAATTACAACGACGGCTCATATCCCTCCAACTGCGATCCTAGCAACCCCTTTGATCAATCTGAGGTACCTAATTGCTAATTTGCTGTATTAATATAATCTTGAAAATGTCCATAAGGACCTCGTTTTATATTTTTTGGCATCAAAATTATCGATCTTCTAGTTCTTTCTACATGTTAAGGTCGGCCATATAATGCAAATCTGTTACATTTCGTCATTTTGGCATCAACTTCATCGATTCTTTCTTAAAAAATGTGTCAAAATGCACCTAACAGTATTAAAATTGTAAAGAAATGGTCGAGATCTCATTGGACAAAAATGCACTTGATCGATATATGAACAAGTCCTGCATAAAAGCATGGTGAAAGTTCACATTTTTGCTAATTGTGTATAATCATGTGTTTATCTCTCATCATGTGATTAGTTACTTAACGTGACCTGCCATGTTATGAGAACCATAAACACATAATTATATGTAACAAGTAACTCCACGTAATCTCGCTCAAACTTGGTTTTGTGGCGTGATGTTTGGTTTCAAATCTCACACCCCCTGCGCGCAACTGTGCAAGCAATGCCCCCATCGCCTGGAATGTGCCTTATAGCTCGTTTTATCTTTTATTCTATTTTTTTCATACTACTTTAATCTTCTGTTGTTTGACAAAATGAAGAATTTATAACTATTACAATATATAAATACACACACACACATATAGATCTTGATAATTAACGAACGTTATCAGCCTTTAGATGCCACCAAATGCTAATTATAATTATTTCAATCATGGAAAATGATGTCACAGATTTCAGATCTAAGAAGCAGCATGCAAAAAGAATGGCCAACACTAGCTTGCCCAAGCAGCAGCGGCATAGCGTTCTGGACACATGAATGGGAGAAACATGGCACCTGCTCAGAGTCTGTCATCGACCAACACGGTTACTTTGAAGCTGCTCTTAACCTCAAAAAGAAAATAAACCTCCTCCAAGCCCTCGAAAGTGCAGGTAACAATTGAATTAACAAACTAATCTGATTAAATTACCAATGCCTAATAGCTATTACACACGATTATTAGTTGCTAAAAGTTGTAGTCACCTCATATTGTGCCATTGATGTCAGTAACTATTGATGCTAATATCTTTCCGTGTTCATCGATCCAATTAAACACATATAATGTTATCACATATTTCAGGTATACAGCCAAATGGGGACTCATACACCCTACAGAACATCACGGGGGCAGTGAAAGATGCAACTGGATTCACTCCATTTATTGAATGCAATGTGGATGAATCTGGTAACAGCCAACTTTATCAGGTTTACTTGTGTGTGGACACTTCTGGTTCTGACCTCATTGAGTGTCCTGTTTTTCCCCATGGACAGTGTGGTGCACAGACTGAATTCCCAACTTTTTAGATATGTAGAAAGATGACTCGGATATCACAGCAGCATCAGCTTTGTCTAAAATTTCATGTATCCATCATTCACTAATCTTGAATTATAGATGTATTCCCGTTTTCAACCGTATATATGCATGAAATTATCTTATGATTTTCCTACGTATTCGTGGCGCTGATGCAAGTTCCTTTTCACAATGGAAAATTTTCAATAAAAGGGTCTTCATAATATGGCCAAGCATATACAGAGGGTTCGTTTGATGGTTGGGACTGGACATGGTGTCACGTTACCAAACGTGACATAAAATGTATGAGTCATATCTTAGCCACTAAACATAATTATAATTAGGGTTTTTATCACAAATGGTCTCTGAAATTGACCCACCCCATCAAGATGGTTCCTGAAATTGAAAATCAATCAATGTAGTCCCTGAAATTGGGTGTCGCAAATCAATGTAGTCCTTCGGTCATAATTTCGTTAAAAATTCTGTTATATGCTGATGTGGCAAATGACGTGGCACACTTTATATTAAAAAACTAAAAAAATATTATTAAAAATTAAAAAAAAATCATTTAATATATAATTTTTTTCTTCTTGTTCTTTTTTCTCTTCTTCTTCTTCTTCGGGTTGCAGGGGGTGGGGGAAAAGGATTTTTTTTTTTTTTCTCTCTCTTCTTCTTCGGGTTGCAGGGGGTGGGCGAGAAGGGTTTATTTTTATTTTTTTCTTTTTTCTCTTCTTCTTCGTCGGGTGGCAGGGGCTGGGGGAGAAGGGGACGGGGTGGGTGGGGTGGGGTTTGACAAACATGGGTTTTTTTTTATTTTTTTTTTATTTTAAATAATTAATTATTATTTTAACATTTAAAAAATATTAAATGATTTTTTTTTAGTTTTTAATAATATTTTATTAGTTTTTTAATATAAAGTGTGCCACGTCACTTGCCACATGAGCACATAACATAAATTTTAACGGAGTTATGACGGAAGGACTACATTGATTTGCGACACCCAATTTCAGGGACTACATTGATTGATTTTCAATTTCAGGCACCATCTTGATGGAGTGGGTTAATTTTAGGGACCATTTGTGATAAAAACCCTTAATTATGAAAAAAATTTGTCTACGACCGACGCATCCAACATTCATTATAAATATGTGATTAATGGTGGGTTTGAGTAACACAATATAAATGGAAGGGTGATTTGGTGCGTGGCATCTCATAGACACATGATCTGTCGGTTGGACACTAATTTTCCTCCACAAGCAGTATAAAAATCCAACACTTAGACACCATCTGATCTAGTATGGCTTGACACTAAATGGAATTCATTTGAAAATGTGTTACTCAGGTAGGTATAATACAAGCCCATATCTCCATTAGTCGTGTCCGTAAGCAAAAATGACTTACACGCAACACCGATAAGCCTGATCTAGCAAGGAAAAACCTGCAGCTAACTTCCTCTAAGATTGGCCTGGAAAGTAACTTGCTCGCCCTGCGCTCCATCTTATAAATTACTTAAAAGACTAATCCCCGGATGGCGGCTACCCCTCTAACTGTAATTCCGACAGCATATTCGACAAATCTCAGGTATATAATTATGTATATGACCACCAATGGTTTATTTAAACAAGAATCAACCTAATCAATGGTCTGTGTATGTAATAATCTAACAATGGTCCGTGTATATCACGAGAAAAGATCAATTGGTCTGTGCATGGAGTAATTTACATAAAATAAAAAAAATAAAAAATAAAAAAAATCTAGGAAATATATGAAGTGTTTTTACTGGTAAGAAGTTGTGTAAATATTCTGCTCAGATAATGAACATGTTCTTACTGGTAAAAAGCTGTGTAAATATTCAGCTCAGATATATGAAGTGTTTTTACTGGTAAGAAGTTGTGTAAATATTCTGCTCAGATAATGAACATGTTCTTACTGGTAAGAAGCTATGTAAATATTTAGCTCATATAATGAACGTGTTCTTATCGGTAAGAAGCTGTGTAAATATTCAGCTCAGATATTAAACGTATTCTTACCGGCAAGAAGTTGTGCAAATAAAAGATCTGTGTCATGACTTGTCTTGACACAATAACCCTCACATCGTGGCACGCCAACACATCGTTGTTGGCATGCGATGACATGTCATGGCATGTATTTTGCCGACGTTTTGTGCACTAGGCATGACTTATCTTGACACGGTAACTCTCGAATCGTGGCACGCTAGAACATCGATGTTGGCCACGACATGACAATGTCACAAATTGGCGGCAGAATGCATGTCATGACACACCATGCATTCTCTCTATAAACCCTAATGCTCCACTTGGTTTCTCGGAAAATTTAGAAAATTGAAACTAAAAATCAGGAAAGGAGAGAAAGAGAGGCTTACGTGATCAGCGAGTGATAGAGCCGGTTTATCAAAGAAAATTCAAAGGAGAATTTCGAAAGCGAATGATGTCATCAAGGTAAAGCTGAGGAAGGTAAACCACACACCGAAAACATCGTTGTTTGCATGCGATGACATGTCTTGGCATGCATTTTGCCGACGTTTTACGCACTTGGAATGGCTTATCATGGCTTGTCTTGACACTGCAACCCTCGCATCGTGGCATGCCAAGACATCGCATTAGATCTCAAAAACTGTTGAGCAGTCTTAACAAGAATGGGAAAAGCACGGGACTTGCTCCGAGTCCGAGCTCGATCAGAAAAATTACTTTGAAGCAGCCCTCAAACTCAGAGTAAAAGTAACCTTCTACAAATCCTGAAAAAAGCTGGTAATTAATTAACTAACTAATTTCAAAACATTAGAATGTATAGAGTTTGAATCTAAAGTTTGGGCTGACCAGAGACCGCTTCCAAAAAAATCTCGTAATATTACTCAACACTTACGAACTCAAATGATGAACTTTACAGCTTAGAGAGCACAGCGGAAGCTATAAAAGAAGGTGCTGGGCACAGCCCAAGTTTATTTGTGCGTCGACACTTCCGGCCAAGACATCATTGAGTGTCCTCTCCTTCCAAGGGGACGATGTGCTTCCAAAGTTCAGTTCCCTAAATTTTGATTAAAGCATTGTTGTAATTCTTTCAGGCTAATCTTTTACTTTGTAATTTGTTACTTGTATGTATCTTTTCTGTTAATTTGGCTGCTGCTGTTGCTTTGAGCTAGCTAGGCACTCACTTCATAAATTTTCACGAGAAAAATACCGGCTACTTTCCATTTTCTACTTTATTATTCAGTTTCGTCTCATACTTAAGAAAATCACTTAATCGAATATCGTTTAGCAATCTAACAATTATGAAATTTGGAAAAGTCATAAATTGGAGTGATGCATGGTTCATATATGATATAACTGATTTCATCCTTAATTGGGCCTTTTACCCGTTTTGGACCTCGCAACTTCATAATAGGCCGAAGGGGTGTGATATCCACACAACCCATTCTACTTCTCACACACCTTTTTAATTTTCGGCCGTCGGATCTGATGAATTAAAGAAGATCAACGGACAAAAATTATCAAGGAATGTGTGAGAAGTAAAATGAGGTGTGTGGATAGTACATCCTTAGGCCGAATTGCATGTCGACGCTCCAAAGTCCGAAACCGCCTTGACTTACCTAGCCCATCTCTCTCAAATATGGCCCAATAACGCCTCCAAGTATTATCTCTGTGAAATTGTTTCATTTTATCATGAATTACCAAGCTTCGTGAGTTGATGGATTCTTTTAGTTTTTTTTAAATGAAAGCATAATCAACTAAATTTATTCAAGAGCCGTTTCATAATCATTTCGTTTTCAGTTTTTCAATTTTTACTTCTACTTTTTTGAAAACTAAAATCTTCTATGGTAACTAGTTTCAGTTTTCAAAAACTGAAAATTACTTTCTTTCTTCTTCTTCTTTTTTCAAAATTCGACCTTAGGTTTTTTTTTTTTTAGTTTTCATATTTTAGAAAACTAAAAACTAAAAATAGTTGTTAAACAAGATTTCAGTTTTCAAAAAGAAAAAAACTGAAAATAAAATAGTTATCAAATGACCTCTAAGGTACACAAAAGTTATTACTCATTAGCATAGAGGTGCAACTCAAGCGGGTTGGATGGGTTGGAAAGTCAACCCAATCCTAACCCAACTTTTACAATTTGGGATTGGGTTCATTCGGGCTCAAGTTTAATTGGGTTTGGGTTGCTCAACTTTTTCAAGTTTTAATCGGGTTCATGCGAAGTTTGAATTAAAATACAAGAAATACCAAAGCTAGTACCCAACTCAAGTCTTGTCCTTCGAAGCTCCTGCAGAAAAACAAAGCTAGTACCCAACCAGACATAGATTACAAGCCTTATTCGAGCAAAAATCAAAGTACGGCTGCCAGAAAAACAATTGCTTATTGCAACTCCATGCACTTTTCTATCATAATCCATTAAAAGTCACTAGTGAATCCTCCACGAAGGTGCAAAGGTCATTGAGAAGCATGTTGCACAGCTCAACCCAATCAATGAACGGGTTGAAATTTTTGGGGGGGGGGGGGGGGTTTCGGGCGGGTTATAACTAAAAAAAAAACTTAAAGTTGGGTTGAACATGGGAAGGTTCAGGTTGGCCCCAGCCCAAGTTGCAACCCTACGTTAGCATTAAGAAGAAAGGTCAAAAGACCAAAATAAGGGTGCAAGTGATGGATTTTCGTGATGAGCGGACTCTATCTCTTCGACCTATTGCATCTTGCATTTAAACATTTCTTTTTCCTTTATTCTAAAAAGTAAATTGTAGCAATGATCCCTTAATTTTAATCAAATTGGAGCAATGATCTCTCAACTAAAAATCCATTACCATTGATCCCTCAACTTAACAAAATATGTAGCTATAGTCATTTTCATCAATTTCGTCAAAATTTTGTCAAAATAAGTTATGTTGGAATAACCATTTATATAATTAGGGTCCCTCAACTCATCGAAGTGTGTAATTATGGTCCTTTTCGTCAACTACGTCAAATTTTTTGTCAAATCGAGTTATGTTGGAAAGACCATTGCTACACTTGGGTTAAAGTTAAGGGATCATTTCTCCAATTGAATTAAAGTTGAGATGCCAACGGTAATATATTTTTAGTTGAAGGACCATAGCTGCATGTTTTGATGAGTTGAATGATTAGTGGTAATGAATTTTTAGTTGAAGGACCATTACTCCAATTGCGTTAAAGTTAAGAGACCATAGCTACAATTTACTCTAATCTAAATTATAATAAAAATATATCTGGTAATAATATAAAAACAAACAAGGATATGAGGGGGCAAAAGTTGACGTTGTAGGAAAAGAACATATGTGGGTATTTTTAAACAGACCGTTTAAGGGAAGGGATCCCCATTTTTCAAAAAAAATGGGGACACTCTCTTGACTATTAAATTTGACTTTAATGAAATTCTGTGGCTGAGATTAAATCACAAGCCACAGAATCTCAACCACAAAATTTCATTCAAGCTAAATTTAACAGTCAAGAGGATGTCCTTATTTATTTTTTTTAAATAGAAATCCATTCCTTTAAAGGTTTTCATTTTTAAATACAACTAGTCAGTACTCAAATATTATTCAAAAACAAAAAAAGAAAGCATTAAAACATTACGCGCTGACATATGGCAAATTATAAATAATTTGAGTAACAATTGTTTACTGGATCCCTACATTTTTCAATAGAGATCTGTTTCTTCGTCCCTACACGTGCCTGAGCTGTTCTATTTTATTTTTAGTAGGCTGTCCTATTCCAAATTTAATCCCCCGAAAAACGTTATTTAATAAGGTGAACACTCGCTGCTGCTTACCCTCAATTCCAGTTGGACACGTATCTTAGTTTTGATTAAAATAATTAAAATTCAGATATGAGTCCAGTCAAAATTAGGTATAAACCGTAGCCGCTGCTGAATTTACAGCAGTCAAGTCTAGTTCATTTATTAATTCTTTTTTTTATTATTAAATTTACATTCACCTTCACCGTAAGATTTGGCAAACTGTCGGTCGTACAACAAAAAAAAAAAAAAAACCTGTCGGTCGTGCATGGTACCGCTTTACTAAATGTTTTCATTATATGCAAAACATGGCATTAATCAACGTCCAAAGCTTAATGATGCTATGTTTACCTTAATTAACAACCATAAACAAAATAAATACGAATAATACTTGACTACTTAAAAATGAGTTGAAACTCCTACTTAAAACTTTTAGTGTTTTAATCACATAATTTTGTGCTTATGATCAGAACCTTTCATATTATGAATCACAATCATCTCTGCAAAAAATAAATTAAAACTAAGGAAAATTAATGTAAAGGACTTGAAAACTTTGAGTTTTAATGATAATGGAAAAATAAAGGGTAAAGTGAATAGTACAAGGATTAACTTTTTAGTGTAAAAATGTGGTTTTTCATTAAAGTGAACAGGACCGGGAGCTTTTCGTTAAAGTTCCCTTAAAACTAAGGTCATTTAGTCAATTTATTATAGCAAATACATAGACGGTTCGTAATACTTTTACAAATATCATTCATTTGTTTTTAAATAGTTTTATGACTAAACAATCTTAGTTTTAATTTATTTTTTGCAGAGACGATCTTTATAAGGTGAATTATAATATGAACGGTTCTAACTATAAACATGAAGTTCTATAAATTAACAATGAACCATTTTAAAATTTTTGGAATATGAATTCATATTCATCTTTGAGTAGTCAAGTATTGTTCAGTAAATAAAAGGGAAGCTTAGTGATGTTGATTTGGTCATTATTCCACCTTTGGCAAAGTCGCTTGTTGAGTTGTCCCTAGCTAAAGCCTGCCCCTATGGCCACCCTTGTTGAAAGTTGCATTTCACCCGCAAACTACGGACCGCTAAATAGTACTAAAGTCTTACACAGTAGACTAAAAAAAGCGATTGTGAGATGTATTGTACTTATATAGGAATTATTTTTAAAGAATTTTAACGAAAAACTCTCAATATTATTTATTTTAACGAAAAATTATATTTTTATATAAAAAAGTTAATTATGGTACTATTTATTTTACCTTTATTTTATCTTTATCGTTAAAACTCAAAATTTTCAAACTATTTTTATTAGTTTTCTTTTATTTTTATAGAGAGCTGGAAAATTTGAGTAGGATGCCATTATATTGAAATTATGTGTTAAATATATTAAATTCATGAGTGCGATATTAATATATTAAACTTCCACTAAGATAACAGTAATGTATAAGGCCTTAATGTTGATTATGGGTAAAAAATTTACTAAAACAGTTATACCAACATGTAATATTACAAAATAATTTTTTGTCTAAGACTACATAATTAGTTGGATGGTTAGATATTTCCATAAAGAAATGAGAGGATCATTACATTAGGTAATATTTGAGCTCATATAAGTACAAAAACAATAACTTCACCTTATGACATCTTGACTAGCTAAATGGTTATACACTTTCACAAAGAACAAGAGTCGTCATATTTAGGTATCATCCAATTCCAATCCATATGAATCAAACGTTCAATCCTCACAAACACATCCTTTGTGATCGTGGCATGAAAAATTGACGTACCAAAGTTTTCCTTGTACAATACTAATCAACAAGGTGTGATGTGATAGACGATATGGTTGTATGTCATGAATCCATGATACAATATCAATCTATACATGCACATAGCATGAGCGAATGTATAAGAATATTAGCCTCTTGCCACACGCGTATGCGTGTGGCAATTGACATTTTAAATTTTTTTTATTTAAATAATTAATTTACATATTTAAAAAAATATATTTTAAGAAAAAAAGAAATGAATTAATAACGTGGGAGGTTTTGTTTTTGTTTTCTGTAATTTTAAATATTAAATTAATTCAAAATAAAAATATGGTTAAATACTTTAGCTTTTTTGGTTCAATTGTAATTTATGAAATTCTTAAAAGATAATTTATGGTATTTTAAATGTTTCGTCATTTTAGATGCTCACTTTATATATATAAATAGATTACGGGATATTGTGACTATTACACTGAAAATTCTCGGAATTATGGGTCAAGTTGAAGGACAAAACCGTCCATGTACCTTTGAGCACTACCCACACTCTTTAACTATATCGGCAGTCGGCCCCCGCCTGCAATTTCAAGGCGCAAGCAAACACACACTTGGTAACGTACGGACCGCCTTTCGATGTTTATGAGGCGGGCCTCTTTGCGGGTCCCATCCCAGAAGGACTCATCACTTCACCATGATTTCTATCGATCCATTTGAGCTGTTACTGACTTTATTTTTTATTTTTTAATAAACGATATTATCTATATTAAAAAAAAATGTCGAGTTTAGTCTCACAATAGATTGTCAATAATATGGTTTAATTTGTGAGAATCAAACTTAAAATTTTTCACTTACAAATGAAAAAATAATATCACTAAATTGTAGTACTAAGTAACGTCCTTACCATATAAATGGACAAAACTCTGTGAAATTATTATAAAATAAAATAAAATTTCATACAGCATGGGGCCGGCCACTGACAGAGCGCCACGTAGTTAGGGAGATTAAAACGACCGCCAACGCGCAAATTATCGTTGTCCGGTCGGTTTTTCCCGGTCAATATTCAATAATTTCGTCAACGGCTGGACGGGACATTTTAGGGAAATCATTTCTCAATTTTTCTTTTTTGGTAAAAACCAAAAAGCTTTCTTCAATTAATACCACCTTCTCACTCAGACCGGATGAACATGTTGCTAAAATATTTTGGTTTTTTTTTTTTTTGTCAAATAATGAATTTTGTTAGATTAATCATCGACGAGATTTGAATTCACACCGTCATATAAAGGCTCAACACTTTTTCATTACTGTGATAAAGAGCTACCTGCCTAAATTATTTTGGTTCAAATAATTTAGTTTTTGACATAACCACAAGAGATGCTAGAGAGAGACTTTTTTTAAGAACGAATTTTGTAGAAAACATAAAGTAGCAATTTATGGTTGGATTTTTTTCTAAATCATTAAGAAAATAATCTAATCATCAAACGCCGTATCATGTAGTTTACAAAATATAGTTTACAAAAATAGTCTTCCTAGCATTTTCCTAACTATAATTTGTTTGCCTCACATGCAAATAGTAAGTTTGTAAAAGAAATTCATAAATATGAAACTGGTCTTGAGAAATTTTTTTAATGTAACTAACACATTGTAACGAACATGTATTATAATTCAGATGGATGATATAATTGATATTTTATGGATCTAATGTTTTTATTTATTAATAAATAAATATACAAGTTGTGAATTGCTCTAGTGGTAAAACATTTCTTCTTTGACTCATTGTGCTTGAGTTCATACTCTCCCTTCCCCTTATTTATAATTTAGAAGAATATATTATCTTGTCGTTTGTCAAAAATTTAATGGAGAAACGTATGATAACATAAGTTGATTAATAAATCACATAACAATATAACAGTTTCACCTAAAAAAAAATTACTGATATTGTTGGTAGAAAATGACATCTTAACCTTTTAGGTATTATGTTAATGACGTGGCAATTACGAAGATATCAGTAATATTAATTGCAGTCCAAATAAATATCACCTGTTAAATAAGAGTACAAGCAAAGAAAACTCTATTTAGGTAATTAACTTTGTCCCAAAGGAAAATCGTTCATTTACTTTTGACTGAAAAAAAGAAAATAAAAAGTTGAACTGCAAATCACTATGTCTCAATTCTTAAATAATTTTAATTATGCATTAACTACAAATAAATATTATTAATCTAGCTGCCATCGATTCTTGTCGGTGCATTATCTGTAAATTTCTACTTAAATTCTTAGATGACAGTTAGGTGTTACGAGTAAGTACTTTTAGCTTGACTTTGATGAAAGTAGTTAATCTCTTCCTAAACATTATGTTACAAATATAAATATTGTTATTAATTTTCCTAATCAATCGATTAAAGTGATGTTAAATTAAAGTAAAAATGATCGAACCAAGACGTTTAAAGGGGACGAAATAATCAACAGTTTATAAAGAAAGACCAAAACAGTTTCTTCTTTATGGTTTCCCACCGTTAAGGCGTAGACGCGAAGTTTTTCAAACGACAACGATCCATCACCCCCTGCACTTTCTCTCCCATTTCAAATTTTCTCGGTGAATTTTCTCTCACTTTCCGGCATTCTTCCCAAACAGAAAGTTTCCGCTTCGGCTTCGGCTTCTTCTCCTCACGAGGTAACTTTGAACCTTTGTCCTTATTAGTCATATCGCTAATTTTAAGTCCTCTGTTTTTCTCTCTTTATAATTTTCTTCTTGTACTGTAGCTTGCATTTTGATCTTCTTCGGCTGCTTCCGCGTTCGGATCTGCCAATCCAGTCCAGTCCAGTCCAGTAGCTTGCTTCTTGATTCAATCGATTCGAGAACTGTTTGGTTGCCGGGAAAGTTGACTATTCAACCAGAATCGAGCTTAGCATTTGTATTTGCCGTTTCTAGTCACAAGACGATCGGAGGTATTGAATTTTTCACTCTAGAACTTCGATGATTTATAATTTCGAAATTTAATCTAGTTTATTTTGCTCAGAGTAGATTTGTATGAGTTCAAGAACAAGAAGATTGATTTTCTTACTCTTATTTTAATTAATTTTTGCTTTCTGGAAAATTCTACTGTAAATTACGCTTCGAATGAGTCGAAGAAGAAAATGTTGTATAAATTAAGCATGTATAATTATAATGATTCGACCGAAAAATCTAATTCACTTATTTTCCCGTAATTTTGTATGAATTTATTATTAATTCACTGTGAGTTTTGTAGATTTCAATTTTTCATTATGGTCCGTGAACTTTTAGTTATTGCAGAATCGTCCTGGTTTCCTACTTCTGTACGCCATAGTTGAGTAAAATATAGCATTGTGGCTTCTCATCTGGTGAAGGGGAAAACATAATAATAATAATAATAATAATAATAATAATAATATCGTAAACTACTGGTAGGGATTTGACTTGACTAATTGGTCAGTGGAAATTTATGCAAGGAATTAACTGCTACTGGTTGTATTTTGTTGAAAAGTCTTAAATGTTACAAGTTCTTTTTTTAATGGAAGTTTTCATCTTCGTTAGAGCAAGTCTCTGGTGTTTCTGGAAATAGCCTGGGAAGCAAAGTGGATTTTGATTCCAGATAATATGCGATCGAAACGATTGAAGTTGGACCTTGAGAATTATATGTATGTATGGCATTGCTTGTTGGTTATTCGTTTTCGTCGGATTTTTCAGTTGCTCTTTTGTTTCAGTAGATGTTCTCACTATTTAATGTAAGATGAATCTATAATTTGTTTTTTTTGTATGGAACCATCTGCGCTTTCTTATCATTTAAGTTTTTTTTAGTGTTTTTTTTTGCTATTGAACATTGAATGAATCTTTTGTTTACATGAATCTGCACTCACAAACGTCATCGTTTGGCTTATGATTCACAAGCAGATTTTTGTGAGTTTTTGTAGACTTATTGATTTGGGTTTGGTTTCAGTGTGGTAGTGTCTCTGGAGGATAAATTTGTTGGCAGAACCATAGTTGGTTTCTCTTTGGATGGCAGTGGGAAAAGGAAGATGTGAAACGTTTACTTGACACTTGACAGAAGTAGAGATCCTTCCACGTATACATCTTGTGACCTGTTTATCTCTTACTGAAGATCCTTAGCTATTTGCGTTTGGCAGATCATTCTTCTCTCTCTGTATAAGCACCTGGTCTCTTGGATTTTCCTGTGAGGGGTTGACGTTTATTGATTCATGCACATGATTACCAAATGGTGTTAATTGGGCTTCATGATGAGCAATAACTTGGGAAATTGGGCTCAGAGCTGTTGATGAAATTTTGTAATCACCAGAATGAAGAAATCGTATGGCATTATTGTGGCTGCATGTCTATTCATGATGCTAGTTTTGAGATATGGCATCTTAAACTATCCCGCTGGGGATAGTTTCTTAAGCAATGCACTCTACATCAATACTAGTAATCCTCTTGAATGGTTAAATACTACTCTACCTGCAGTTCAGAATCGAGAGAATGCTTCTGAAGTGATTTCTGCCGAGATTATAGTCTTTAGCCTCTTTGCTCAGAGGAATGTATCCAATGAAGAGCAGCAAACTATGCAGACGTGGAACCGTTTGAAACACCTGATTAATCAAACTCGGGGTTTGCCTAATGCGGTGGACGCTATAAGGGAAGCTGGAGTTGCATGGAATAGTCTTATGGCTTCGGTTGAAGAGCAAAGACTTGGTTATACAAACGAAAGTTCACCTGGGAAAACAAAAGAAAAACAGTGTCCTCATTTTCTTAATAAAATGAACGGGACAGGAGTCGACAATAGTGTTTCTAAGTTGCGGGTCCCTTGTGGCCTAACCCAAGGTTCTTCAATTACAGTTATTGGCATTCCGAATGGACTTCTTGGAAATTTTCGAATTGAATTGATGGGCGAGCCTCTTCCGGGGGAGCCCGATCCACCTGTAATATTGCATTATAATGTTAGGCTAAGCGGTGATAAGGTAACTGAGGACCCTGTAATTGTCCAGAACACCTGGACTGTTGCTCATGATTGGGGTGAAGAAGAGCGTTGCCCATCTCCAACTCCTGAAAAGAACAATAAGGGTAACTTACCTGTCTCTTCTATTAGTCAATTATATCAAAGATTTAGTATATAACTTGGTATATTAACATGTTACAGTTGATCACTTATTCGGCATTGTTCTATAAGTCCTATTTATACTTACTGTTACTTTGCCTTGAAAATTTTAATTGTTGCCAGTGGATGAGTTGGACCAGTGCAACAAGATAGTCGGAAAAACTGAAGAGCAGAGAATACGTTCCAATGTTTCAAGGCAGGCTTCAACTGCACAAGATGGATCAAAGTCCAGAAGATACTTTCCATTTAAGCAAGGTTATCCATTTGTTGCTACACTTAGAGTGGGTTCAGAAGGAATCCAAATGACCGTTGATGGGAAGCATCTAACGTCTTTTGCATTCCGCGAAGTAAGTTCTTCAAATTTAATTCTTCGTGTTGCTTTTGGAAGTAGATGATAAACACTTGTCCCTGTGAATTCATATGCTGTTTTCATGGTTTTTTGTTCAGACATTGGAGCCATGGCTTGTCAGTGAATTAAGGATATCTGGAGACTTGAAATTAATTTCTGTCCTAGCCAGCGGTTTACCCACGTCAGAGGATTCAGAGCACATAATTAATTTACAAGAACTCAAATCTGCTCCTCTCTCGCCTCACAAACAAATGGATCTCTTTATTGGTGTTTTCTCTACTGCAAACAATTTTAAACGACGGATGGCTGTTCGAAGAACATGGATGCAGTATGCTGCTGTACGATCAGGGGCAGTTTCAGTGCGCTTTTTTGTTGGTTTGGTGAGCTCACTTGTGAAACCTTGTTCTTTGTTATTAACTTATTACAATGTTTATTTTCTCGACATCGGGTGTGTTGTTCATTAATGTGCAAAATTTATGTTGTGTTTTCACCACAACATATTTATGCTGTCTTTCTTATATCCTCGTTATGTTTTTGTTGAGTCTGTTTGCTAAATTATTCATCTGAGTTTGTAACGTAATGCAGCATAAGAACCAAATAGTGAATGAGGAACTTTGGAAAGAGGCACAAACCTATGGAGACATACAGCTGATGCCTTTTGTTGATTACTATGGCCTCATTACCTGGAAAACTCTGGCCATCTGCATCTTTGGGGTAAAATACTTACTTTTCCTCGAGTGCGCAGGGAGATCCCTTCTTTGTCTAATTGATTTTATCTCTTCAACAGACGGAGGTTGTTTCAGCAAAGTTTGTCATGAAGACGGATGATGATGCATTTGTTCGTGTGGATGAAGTGCTAGCTTCCTTACACAGGATCAAAGTGAATCGTGGCTTGCTTTATGGCCTCATTAACTCAGATTCCCGACCTCATCGAAATCCAGACAGCAAATGGTATATCAGCTCTGAGGTAATTTTCAAGCTTTGCCAACGTTGCAAGCTCTGGTATAACTCGGTTTGTTCTCCAAATTAGGAATCAAGTTAATTGATGCGTAGTTTATCATTGATAAAGAGTTAAAGAAATCGTATTCTGCTTCTCACATTTTTTGTTCCATTCGTTGTGTCTGCTGCGCTAATGAAGGAATGGCCCGAAGAGACTTACCCACCTTGGGCACATGGTCCTGGTTATGTGGTATCGAATGACATAGCAAAGACAGTTTCCCAGCGATATAAAAACGGCAGATTAAAGGTAAGAAACAATCTACATTTTGCAACCAGTGTTATCACTATAGCTTCTCCATCAAAATTTTATTTGGATTTGGAATGGTTTCTGTATCTGAAAGAGAATGATGCTTTGTTATGATCAGATGTTTAAGCTGGAAGATGTGGCGATGGGAATCTGGATTGCGGATATGAAAAAGGAAGGTCTGAATGTACGGTATGAGAAGGAAGAGAAGGTCTACAACGAAGGGTGCAAGGACGGGTATGTCGTTGCACATTACCAAGGTCCCAGGGAGATGCTTTGTCTCTGGCAGAAAATTCAAGAAGGGCAAGTTGCTAAATGCTGTGGTGGTGATAGGTAGACACAATTAGATCATTCGTTCCATATTGGAACCTTTTAGTTAAGAGTTTCACGATCAACCTCCGAAGCTGAAGAGAGAAATCTTGGTAGCCCGATCATTTTGTCGAGAGTAGATGACCGAGATTGACCAGAGCCGAGACCCTACCAAGGCACTAACTAAGAGAGGAGATGGTCATCTTAGTAACGAGCTTACTATTACTGTATATTTTAGGTGTGCCATAGGATATAGTATGACAGAGGAGAGGTGGAGAGATCTGTTGATGTGTAGAATCCGCGCAGAGTAGCATTAGCGTTATTTTCGCACTCTTGGCTCTTTCCATTTGCATCCGATACTTTTTTTGCAGTAATTCAATGGAAAATACAGAAAAATAGAGATGTAGCGTTCAACGAAAACAATCTAACCCAGTTTTATATTGCAAAAGAACGATTCCATTCTATCGTTATCAACAAGAGTTGTACACAGAAGCAGATACAAATCTATCTTGGCAAGAAACCATGCTGAGAAATTGCAATCTCGAAAGCCTGAATCCTTTCCCCAGTGGCAAAACCATTGCGATCATACGATGATATTTCGTGTATGTTGAGATTGTTGCAGGCCTTGACGAGCTCCTCGCCCAGGCGTTTAGCAGCTTCCTACAAGATGTAATAACAGAAAGTAGTTTAGAGAGCTTGCGTCACGCAATGCTTGTCTAAATCGTCAGTAGCTGAGATCTCTCCTGCACAAGCTTGGATTACTTACGCTGGTACTACAATCGGGATTCTGACGAATAGATTTCTGCAGGGTGCTTCCGTAAAACAAACAGTTCTTGTTTTGGTCATCTACCAGCATTGCATACAACTGTTTATCTGAACAGAACACCGAAAGCCTCGGTCTCTTAGACGTGCCATTGTACTGAATCAGAAGTGAAAACAAAAAAAACACCATTCCGGGAATCAGAAACTACAACAATGATACTTCTCACGAAACAAGAGTATCAATCTGTTCGAATTCAAACCAACCAAATGAAGAAAGTTAGTTGGGTTCCATCATAAAACCAATTGGCAATATGGAGAGTAGCCCAATCTCTTGGCAATATGGCAATATGGCAATATGGGGAGTAGCCCAACCTCTTATAAGCCCATGCAAGGTCTCTCATTCCATCAATGTAAGATTCATTCTCAACATGCCCCTCACGGGTGGGAAATTTTCAAACCTAACACATGGAGCGCTTGGTCTTTTGACTTCACATGTGGGACATGCTCTGATATCATGAAGAAAATTGGAGTTCCACCGTAAAACCAATTGAAAAAAATGGAGATTAACCCAACTTCTTATAAGCTCATGCAAGTCCCTCCTCCCATCAATGTGGGGTACCCAACTTCTTATAAGCTCATGCAAGTCCCTCCTCCCATCAATGTGGGGTCTCAACACCAAAACACACATATTCCATCAAATGTATGGAAGACGCCAATGACATACCTTCTTCTGCATTCTTCTGTTACGAGTTTTCGCACTATCCGTCCTGGCATTCCCCCTCGCTCTCATAACTAACGGCTGCGCCGAGAAACCTACATGAAACCCAAGATTTGAGAGTAAACCCGTAGTACAAAGTTGCACGCCCTAGTAGTGTACGTTGGGATCATTCACTTACTTGTTCTTTTCGTCTGCTGCATGGGTTGAATTTGAAAGTTGGAAGTTGCTGAACGGAGACCCAAAAATGCAGAAGTCGAGAACTTGAGAGCAGCAGCATTCGCAAGGGCCATATCACTTTACGTTCGAAAGAAGGTCGTTGAGGAATTTCATCAAACACCTTACGTGCGGCCTTTTCAGGAAGTTTAATTGGAATATTTTAGAAGTTTCGTAGCGGGTGTATTCTGGCGAAGAGGTGCAGTTTCCTGTTTGGCGGCTCTGTGGAATCTGCTTAGTGGAGATTACTCGAGAAATCCAGCAGGCTCAGGAATTAAAAAGAAAATAAATAAAAGTCCAGCTTGAACGTAGCAGAAATGCTTACTGGTAGACGATGTCGTATTAACTACGACGGTGCGTGTCAAATTTGGCTTTTTCTTCTGGGAATTTTGGTCAAAATTTGAGTATACAGGCGACTTTTATTTATTTTTTTCAAAGCGAAAATAAAGATTATGGAGATGAGTCTCTAAGACAAGAAGGAAATTTAATTCATTAAAATTGTCCTTTGTTTTTAACTTTTTTTTATTAATATTAGCATTTGCCTACACACTTTGTGTGTATGAACACATTTTTTTAGAAAATAAGAATGAGAGAACGTGGGGGGGGGGGAGCTGGAGGTTTTTGTTTTTAGTTATTTTTTTTTATTTTAAATATTAGAGATATTTTAACATCACCGGTATGTGAGGCTTCAATAAAAAACAGTAAAATTTAGACCTGTGAAATTATATTATTGCCCATAATTTTTTTTGTGTGATAGAATACTAAGTTGTCTTTTCACAATCTTTTGGTTGACAAAGAATGTTTCATTAATTAATAAAGATTAAGAGATGAAGGTTCAAAACCATTATTAAAATTTAAGCAAGAGAGAGTTTTGAACCTGAAATGCATGGTGAAATGTCAATATTTTATCTACTAGAATATTAGACAATCACAAACGCATTAACAACAAAGTTTACTTTGTGACAATTATTATTAAAAATTTGAACTGAGTTGCCCTATACAATATATATTCTTATCTTTTCATGGAGATACCATTAATAAAAGATTCTAAAGGCATCCTATGCCCTAAAATATCTCCGAGGATCCTGGTCGGATTTTTTAATTACATATGTTCATTGTACATTGTACGATAAAAAATTATTATAAATTATTATATTTAAAATTAAATATAAACAACACTTGATAAAAATTGACGCACGATATATGATAAACGAATGTGATTGAAGGATCCGTCACAAAAGATTCAGTGAGGATACTCACGCCTAAAATATCCTCCCAAACCGAAAAAAGACACCCTTTTGAAGATGAAGGTAAACCTGAATTTGTCCTGTATGAATATTGGCAATATTTCCTTCTTCCTTTTTTATATATAACAAAAAAATTGTTTGAATAAAAATAACACAAAAAATGCTTAATTTTACAGCACTCGCCACGTGTCGTGCGGCGCTACCTAGTTTCTCTTCACTCTATGACGTTAATACTTATCATTTTTCTCCAGAAGTTCCAGATCCTTCTACGCCCTTCTTTCTTCTTTATGTGGTCACTCTCCCCTCTTAAATCCTCCCCCTCCAAATCCCCAAACCCTCATCCTGCAATTTTCCCAAACCATTCTGATTCTTCGTCTTCCCAAATCCCTCTCAAAGTTTCTCTCTTTTTTCGTTCTCAATCCCGAAAAAACCCAGAGAATTTCATGGATTCCGAAGCTGAGTTCTCTTCCTTCTTCGACTGGCTCACGAGGAGGGATCGAGCCCGAGAGCTCTCTGTGCTCATGCCCTTAATATTAGGTGCAGCCGCGGCGGCCTCCGCCGCGACACCCGACACGGAAGACCCAGATGGAGGAAACCCCGAAAGACGAACCCCGCGGGAGCGAATAGTCCTCATCGACCCTTTCAGCCAACGCGTGGCGGTGATCGAAGGTGGTTCGGACCTGGACTCGCTGCTCCAGGGGCTGGGTGGCAAGGACGGTCAGCCGCCGGCGTCGAAGGCGTCGATCGACGCCATGCCGAGTGTGGAGATTGGCGAGGCGGATGGTGGGTCCGAGTGCGCGATTTGCTTGGAGCAGTTTGAGGTGGACGGCGTGGCGAAGGAGATGCCTTGCAATCACAGGTTTCATGGGGGTTGTATAGAGCAGTGGCTGACGCTTCATGGGTCGTGCCCGGTTTGCAGGTTTACGATGCCGGTTGAGGAGGAGGAGGTGGTAAAGAAGAGCGAAGAAACGGGCGGAGAGGGAAGGAGGGTCGACGGAGAGATTAGGGTCAGGGTGTTTGTTCACAATCGCAGGAGAGCAAGTGAGGGTCCAGATCAAGCCAGTGATGAGGATACGATGCAGAGTTAGGAGAAAATTATGAATTTGTGAACGATTAGGAATATTGTACAGAATCTCAAAGCAAAATTATTTTTATTTTTGTTTCAAAATAAATTTTATATTTTGTTCATAAAGTCTTTTTTTTTTTTTTTTTTTTTTTTTCTTGTTGTGAAATTTGTGAATTTGATTGACTGAAACAAGCGGATTTGGAAACAACTGCTTAGTATTTAGGGATGAATTTCAGACTCTATTTTATATGGCACGCTTTGAGTTTGATTTGGCTGAATTACCGGTGAATTGCTGAGAGTGATTAGAGGAGGCTAAGACTATCTTTAAAGAAGATGTCAAATCTTTAAATGGAATGTCATTTAATCAAATTTGAAGATACGAGTAAGTTATAAATGATATGCCAATCTTATATGTTTTGACATATGAGTTTTTATATATAAAATTGAGTTAGAGAAAATGTGATAATTTTAAATTATTTTATTGTATAAGTCCCATTAATGTACTAATTATATATTTGAAAATTTTATTTTAATTAATTTCTTTTAAAATGAATCATACAAATATTATTTATAATAAAAAAAACATATCGGTTAGAAAACAAAAAAAATTTAATATTATCATATCAATTATCAAATTAAACATTTATCTTTTGACATTTCTTTCGAAGATACTCTAAAATACCGAGAATCGCACTCTAGTCTAACGGAAGGTTGAAACGTTTTTGTGAATTCTTTTGGTCCTTGAAAGAGAGGATTACCATGACAAATCTAATTGGTTTCTTTTTTAAAATATATATATAAATAAGCGGATTACGATAACTACGAATTTGATTAAGCATTTTAGTGGCTTGGAGATTCTCGATATCTTCCAAGCATTAGCAAAGTGGCCATGATAATCTGGTCAACCACCATGGTATTGAATCCTTGCACCACCATGGTAGTGAATCCTCACGTTCTTCTTGCACTTGCCTCCGCTCTTCTTCATTATATATACTGACTTCAAACTATCGTTGGAGACCTCTTGCACTTGCCTCAGCTCTTCGACTTCAAGCTATCGTTGGAGACCTCAATCTGAGTTCAAAACTAGCTATGATTTGGCTTATCGTTTGACTCGAGGGTTAAAAGTACTCTACCACCTCATGCTATATGAAACTGCATTAGATTGTCACCCATTGGTGATGGGACACCTCATACATTAAAAAATACACGAAGTCACCATAGAAAATCACAGCAATAATCTTTTAACTTTAATTTTATTGGAATAATTATTGATCGCTTAACACATTAAAATGTGTAGTTATGGTCTTTTTTGACAATTCCGTTTGAATTTTTGTCAAAATGAATCACGTGCCATGCACATGAAGTTGAATCAAAAGACAAATATAGAAAACAAAATGAAAAGATTGTAACAATGTTTTTTTTCAATTTTAATCCAAATTGAGAAATGGTTCCTCAACTTTAATCCATTAAGTTTTCAACTTTAACTCTATTAGAGCAATGTTCCCTCAACCTTAACTCAATCATAGCAATGATTCTTTTAACATGACTCATTTTAACTAGAGTTTTGACGGAGTTGACGAAAACAATCATAACTGCACGTTTTGATGAGTTACGGGACCAATGGCTAAGGATTTTTAGTTGAGGAACCAATATTTTTTTTTTCGAACAAACGATATCATTTACATTAAGAGGGTGTGAGAGCGGGCTAACTAAGTCTCACAATGAGCTAGCAATAATGTGGTTCAAAATCATCTTTGACAAGAATCAAATATAAAACCACTCACTTACAAGTGAAAATGAATACAATCAGACCGTAGTACTAAGTGGTAATTGAATGACCATTTAAAGTCGAGGGATCCCCAACAAAATATCCAAACGAAGACCAAGTTTGGTCTTCCATCAATACACAGGTCTTCATCAAATTGCGGAAGGTAAGGTTGCTGCACCTGCACGGCAAATTCTTCATTCGCTGCATCGACACAAAACCTCTTGTCAAGTTGGTTTGCACTCAAGTGTGGTGGATGTAGGCCGCTCCATTAATTTAGCTCGCCCCTACCACTGAAATCGCTTTTGTTTACGAGTGGAGACCGGTGACTCGTCGTTGTTTTACCAAGGCATCAGGATTCGACTTTCGAGTGTCACATAGGGCAACCGTTCGGCCTAGCTACGGACCGGCCACCGTTATAAGTAAAAGTTAACTATACTGCCTTCATTTGACGTGATTATTATATGATTATATGGCTAATACAAGCTCTTGAGGATCAAAGTAAGATCGATCGTCACTAAGGTTTAAGCATTTTCTCTCTCTTGAAGAATCTTGATCCCTTGGTATCTTCCAAGCATTAACAATGTAGCCATTGGATTTGTGCCCGGAGATTCCAGGAAAGTTGACCCATCAATTACTCTCAACCCCTCGATGCCGAAAACCCTGTAATTTTTGTCAACCACTGATCCCATGGTGCAACCTCCATGATAGTGGTAGAAGGTCCTCACATTGTTCTTGCAAAGTTTTCTCAGCTCATCGTCTGTGGACATGGACTCGTTTCTGCGTTTGCCTTCGATCCCAAGGAAGTAAGCAATCGATTTAGACCTTACAATTTTCTCAAGCAACCTACCCAGCTTCACGCATTCTGCCATATCTTTCTCCTTTGCCAGATAGTTGAATGTGACTGAAGGGTTTTTCCGAGGGTCGGTGCTGTTCAGCTCAAGCTCTCCTTCTGATTCTGGGAATGCAAGTTTGCCAACGATCGGCATTATTGTTGCGTTGAAGCTGGTAGGTAAAATCAATGCCTGAATTACGAGTTTGAAGTCGTCTGCAATGACAGTAACTTTGGGAGAATCCGGTGGGAAATTTTTGGGCTTCGCGTCAGCTATCTCAGCTAGGAGTGCAATGCAAGGATTGTCTGTCATTCCTTTTCCAACGCTCTTCAAGTTTACTGCAACTGGAATGTTGAACTTGTTTAGGTGTTTCTGAGGGCCAATGCCACTTAACAACAAAATTTGAGGGCTGCCTAAAGCCCCTGCTGCTAGTATCACATCGCCTGTTGAACTTCTCGAGTTGTTCTGCGTGTTGAGGTAAGCTTCATGGGTTTGCGAAGAACTCCCGTCGCTCTTGATGAATCTTATGCCTCTAACTATTGTCTCATATCTGCTACCTGCAAAAGCCATTTAGGAATTTAGCCATAATCAATGGGGATTAATTTTTCGACCTGGGATTCACTCTCAAAAGGTTCTTGCTTACCTTTTTCATGAAAGATGATGCTTGTCACAGTTGCATTCAAAAGAAGTGTGATGTTGTTCGGATTCCCTGCCGTGAGAAGATCAGCTGAGGTGTGTCTTCGTCCCTGTTCATCAAATGTAGTCGCGCCAATCTTTGTTCCCTCAATGTGATCCAAACTAAAACCATTGTAAGGAAAAATCCCTGCCTCAAGAAAGCTAAGCTCAGCAACATACTGCCATGGGGTCAGTTTAGGTTTAAAGGCATTTCTAGACTCCACCCATTTATAAGCATCCGACACCATCTCCTTATTCCACCCAACCCTTTTGACATAATCGTCACTTGCTCTGCTGAAAAACCCGCCGTTGATAGCCGATCCTCCTCCTAGAACTCTTCCTCGGAGATTGGAAACACCGTCCTTGGAGACGAAGCTTTGTGCAACTGATGTGTACTCGTCAGTTTGGACCAATGAGAGCCCATAGTTCTTGTTTTCCATGATCAAGGGATTTTCATACGGCGAGCCACCTCGCTCCACCAAGAGCACCGAGAACTTCTCAGACAGGGTTGCAGCTAGGGGACAGCCGGCGGTGCCTCCTCCAACAATAATGTAATCGAACGACTTGCCCGAGACTTGATTGACATCTGAAGTAGTCTTACGAGGGAGTGTTTGTCCTGCAATTAGGAAAGAAGCCAGAATAGATCCTCAATTCTCCACATTCAAAGCTACTTACACAATGACATTTTATATGCCGTTTGATATTTCGTTTTCAGTTTTTACTTATTTTGAAAACTAAAAACTAAAAATTGAATTAGTTATGCAAGTAGCCATTTCCCATAATGGTGGAAGGGAGTTAAGCCCTCATCACGGCGTGGGTTCGAACCTCGTGAGTAATCTAACATCTAATCAAACAAAATTTATCACTTGGGAAAAAAAAAATTAATCAGTTATCGAACGGGATTTAAAATTAATTAAACAGGAAGATAATTAGAGGACATAGCATACCTTGAATCCATGAAGAACACAGGGCCAGATGAACAAACAGGAGGAACAGATACAATGAAAACCCCATTGCCATGAATGCTCTCTCTCTCTCTAAAGCTTATCTTCTACTAACATATTTTCTGGATTAATAGGCAAAGGCAATGATCTGTTACCAGCTAATTGCTATTAAATTAATTAAACCAATAGACCAGTTCTCCAATTTTTATGCATTAACAATCCAGTCTCCGTTGGCTGCACCCACACAAAGTCTGCAGTTCACACGATTATTTGTTCTATATCTTATTCCTAACTCAAGTTTTTCGTGTTCGTTTGTTTTTGCTCAGTGTTTTGGTCTTTGCTTTGTGGTTGGTTGGTTTGTTTTGGTCCACTGATAACAAGATGTTGTACAAGAAAATCTTAATTTGACATGATTAGTAGGCAAAGTCATTGATCTGTTACCACCTAGTTGCTATTAAATTAATTAAACTATTACACCAGTTCTCCCATTTTTATGCATTAACAATTCAGTCTCCGTTGGCTACTACGGGCTTTTGCTTACTAGTGGAGACAGGCCGACCCGTCTTTTTTTTCTTTTCACAAAGGCATCAGGATTCGAGCGTCACATGGAGCAACCGTTCGGCCTAGCTACCGGACCGGTCGGCGTTATAATAATTAAAATTTGGCTATACTGCTTTCATTTGACATGATTATTATTTGATAGAGAAATTAGGTTCACATCATTCTTTTTACTATTTCATTGATTAAAATTCTATTCATTTTCAATTTTTTATCAAAATCCTTGGGTATTAATAACATCATTAATTATTTGAATAATAAAATATTTTTATTTTTAAATATATTCCTTTAGTTTTAAAAATGTTACAATTAGTATATTTATATTTATGGCTAAATTTTTTATCATATATTTTTATTTTTAGTTTGTACCAATTTTTTTTTTCATTTTTAATTTGTACCCATATATTAGTTTCTTTTTGTGCCCATATTTTTTAAAGTTTTATTTGTGTTTGTACCCATGTGTATACCGTTACATGACATTGTATATTTAATCAATGATAGAAAAATTACATATGGTATATTTATGTTTTATGCCTAAACTTTGTATCATATATTTATATTTTTAGTTTGTACCCACTTTTAATTTGCAACATTTTTTTAAATTTGTAGTATTTTATTTTTAGTTTTATTTTGTACCCATGTATTAATTTCTTTTAGCACCTATATTTTTTAAAAATTCATTTGTACTCATAATTTTTTAATTTTTTATCTGTATCCTAATTTATTTATAATGTATCCATTCTTCTTTATTAATGTACCACTTTGTTATATGTGAAATGTACCAATTTTTTTGTAAAATGTACCAATTTTTTTAACACTATGGATACATTCCTTTGCCATTTATTATTTCTTATTTTTACATAGTTTTTATATATTTATTCAATCAAAATGTTTGAATTTTTTTATTGTAACCATTTCTAATAGTATTATAATGAGGGATTTTAAATTTCTAGGATTATAAATCTCATAAAATATCAAACAATTAATGTCAAAACTACAAAAATATAAATATTAATAGTAATATAATGAGGTGTACAAAGTCAAGGGACTTTGATCAAACTTTGAATACCATTAAAGTTTAGTCAAAGAATGTTAAGGATTAGAAACCGCATCCGAAGTATCCCTTATTTGATTATATGGCTAATACAAGCTCTTGAGGCTCAATATAAGATCGATCATCACTAGGGTTTAAGCATTTTCTCTCTCTTGAAGAATCTTGATCCCTTGGTATCTTCCAAGCATTAACAATGTGGCCATTGGATTTGTGCCCGGAGATTCCAGGAAAGTTGACCCGTCAATTACTCTCAATCCCTCGACACCGAAAACCCTGTAATTTTTGTCAACCACTGATCCCATGGTGCAACCTCCATGATAGTGGTAGAAGGTCCTCACATTGTTCTTGCAAAGTTTTCTCAGCTCATCGTCGGTAGACATGGACTCGTTTCTGCGTTTGCCTTCGACCCCAAGAAAGTAAGCAATCGATTTAGACCTTACAATTTGCTCAAGCAACCTACCCAGCTTCACGCATTCTGCCATATCTTTCTCCGTTGCCAGATAGTTGAATGTGACTGAAGGGTTTTTCCGAGGGTCGGTGCTGTTCAGCTCAAGCTGTCCTTCTGATTCTGGGAAGGCAAGTTTGCATGAGATTAGCATTATTGTTGCGTTGAAGCTGATTGGTAAAATCATTGACCCAACTATGAGTTTGAAGTCGTCTGCAATGGCGATAACTTTGGGAGAATCTGGTGGGAAATTTTTGGGCTTCGCGTCAGCTACCTCAGGTACGAGTGCAATGGAAGGATTATCTTGCATTCCTTTTCCAACGCTCTTTAAGTTCACTGCAACTGGAATGTCGAACTTGTTTAGGTGTTTCGGAGGGCCAATGCCACTTAACAATAGAATTTGAGGGCTGCCTAAAGCCCCTGCTGCTAGTATCACATCGCCTGTTGAACTCCTCGAGTTGTTCTGTGTGTTGAGGTAAGCTTCATGGGTTTGCGAAGAACTCCCGTCGCTCTTGATGAATCTTATGCCTCGAACAACTGTCACATTTCTGTTACCTGCAAAATCCATTTAGGAATGTAGCCATAATCAATAGAGTTAATTTTCCGACGTGGGATTCAGACTCTCAAAAGTTTCATGCTTACCTTTTTTATGAAAGATTATGCTTGTCACAGTTGCATTCAAAAGAAGTGTGATGTTGTTCGGATTCCCTGCCATTAGAAGATCAGCTGAGGTGTGTCTTCGCCCCTGTTCATCATAAATAGTCGCGCCAATCTTTGTTCCCTCGATGTGATCCAAACTAAAACCATTGTAAGGGAAAATCCCCGCCTCAAGAAGGCTAAGCTCAGCAACATAGGGCCACGGGGTTAGTTTTGGTTTAAAGGCATTTCTAGACTCCACCCATTTATAAGCGTCCGATACCATCTGCTTATTCCACCCAACCCTTTTGACATAATCCTCACTTGCTCTGCTGAAAAACCCGCCGTTGATAGCCGATCCTCCTCCTAGAACTCTTCCTCGGAGATTGGAAACCCCGTCCTTGGAGACGAAGCTTTGTGCAACTGATGTGTACTCGTCAGTTTGGACCAATGAGAGCCCGAAGTTCTTGTTTTCCATGATCAAGGGATTTTCATACGGAGAGCCACCTCGCTCAACCAAGAGCACCGAGAATTTCTCAGACAGGGTAGCGGCTAGGGGACAGCCGGCGGTGCCTCCTCCAACAATAATGTAATCGAAGGACTTGCCCGAGACTTGATTGACATCTGAAGTAGTCTTACGAGGGAGTGTTTGTCCTGCCATTAGGAAGAAATCAGAATAGATCCTAAATTCTCAACATTTAAAGCTACAAAATGGCATTTTATAGGCCGTTTGGTAACCATTTCATTTTTCAATTTCACTAATCAAACATCTAATCAAACAAAATCCATCGCTTGGCTAAAAATTAAAAAATAAAATAGTTATCGAACGGGATTTAAAATTAATTAAACAGGAAGGTAATTAGAGGACATAGCATACCTTGAATCCATGAACAACACAGTGCCAGATGAACAAACAGGAGGAACAGATACAATGAAAACCCCATTGCCATGAATGCTCTCTCTCTCAAGCTTATCTTCTACTAACATATTTTCTGGATTAATAGGCAAAGTCAATTATCTGTTACCAGCTAATTGCTATTAAATTAATTAAACCAATAGACCAGTTCTCCCATTTTTATGCATTAACAATTCAGTCTTCGTTGGCTGCACCAACACAAAGTCTGCAGTTAACACGATTATTTGTTCTATATTTTATTCCTAACTCAAGTTCTTCGTGTTCGTTTGTTTTTGCTCGGTGTTTTGGTATTTGCTTTGTGGTTGGTTGGTTTGTTTGGTTTATCAGAGTCCACTGTTAACAAGATGCGTTTGTACAAGAAAATCTTAATTTGACATGATTAGTATGGCTGAAAGTACAAGTTGATGAAGTTGGATCTAGGATCGATCTTTCGGGTTTAAGCATTTTCTCTTTCTTGAAGAACCTTCATCCCTTGGTATCTTCCAAGCATTAACAAAGTGGCCATTGGATTTGTACCTGGTGATTCGAAAAATGTTGATCCATCAACTACTCTGAGTCCCTTAACTCCGTAAACCCTGTAATCCTTGTCAACCACTGATCCCATGGTGCAACCTCCATGGTAGTGAAAGAATGTAATCACATTCTTCGTGCAAAGTTTTCTCAACTCATCTTCCGTAGACATCAACTTGTCTTTTGGCTTGCGTTCGATCCCCAGGAAGAATGCAATCGATTCAGACCTTACCACTCGCTCAAGCAACTGAGCCAGCTTCAAACATTGTGCCAAATCTTTCTCCTTTGCTAGATAGTTGAATGTGACTGAAGGGTTTTCTCTGGGGTCAGTGCTGTTCAGCTCAAGCTTTCCTTCTGATTCTGGAAAGGCGAGTTTCGCAGCTATTGGCATTATTGTTGCATTGGAGCTGACAGGTAAAATTCCTGCCTCAATTATGATCTTGAAGTCATCTGCTATACCGACAACTTTTGGAGGTTCTGGTGGGAAATTTTTCGGGGTAGGGTCAGCTAAGAGTGCAATGCCAGGATTGTCTTTCATTCCTTTTCCGACAGCCTCTAGGTCGAGAACTAGTTGGATGTTGAAGTTGTTTAGGTGTTGATGAGGGCCAATACCACTTAACAATAGAATCTGAGGGCTGCCTAAGGCCCCTGCTGCTAGTATCACATCACCCCCTGAGCATGAATTCTCTGGCTGGTTGAGGTGAGCTTCATAAATTTCGCTTGAGTTTCCGTTGCTCTTGATGAATCTTATGCCTCTAGCCATTGTCTCATTTCTGTCACCTGCAAAATCATTTAGAAATTCAGCTGAAAATAGGGTTATCGGTTAAGGAAAGTGATCTTTGTGCTCCTCCTTTCTCCTTCTGCACTGCTTTCCTTGTTTCCATCGGTTACTTATCTTTTGACGTATCCAATCTATAAAAAATGAGGGGACTACAGGCTAGTGGGGTGCGGAAGTCACTCCCCGCAAAGGAATACTACACGTTTAAGGCTTACCTCTTTCATGAAAGATGACATTAGTAACAGTTGCATTCAGAAGAACTGTGATATGGTTTGGATTTCCTGCCTCAAGAAGATCAGCGGAGGTGTGTCTTCGTCCCTGTTCATCAAACACGCTCGCACCGATCTTTGTTCCCTCAATGTGATCCAAACTAAAACCATTGTAAGGGAAAACCCCTGCCTCAAGAAAGCTAAACTCAGCAGCATACTGCCATGGGGTCAGTTCGGGTTTAAAAACGATTCTAGATTCGACCCATTGATAAGCATTTGTTACCATCTCCTTATCCCACCCAACCTTTTCGACAAAATCCTCACTTGCTCTGCTGTAAAACCCGCCATTTATAGCAGATCCTCCTCCTAGAACTCTGCCTCTGAGATTTCTCACACCGTCGTTGGACACAAAGCTTTGTGCAACTGATGTATATTGATCAGTTCGGAGCAATGAGAACCCATAGTACTTTGTATCCAGCACCAAGGGATCTCCATATGGAGAGCCGCCTCGTTCCACCAAGAGCACTGAGAATTTCTCAGACAGGGTTGCAGCTAGGGGACAGCCGGCAGTGCCTCCTCCAATGACAATGTAATCGAAGGACTTGCCCGAAGCTTCATTGACATCTGAAGTTATATGGGGGAGTGTTTGCCCTGCAATTTCGAAAACCGACATCAATGCAGAACATTCAAGCTTCTAAAATGAGATGTTACTAAAAGTAAATAGGGTTAGTAACAAACCTTGAATCCATGAAGAACACAAAACCAAGCTTACAAATAGGAGGAATAGATGGAATAAAACGCTCATTGCCTTGAATAGTTAGTGTGTAGCATTAGAAACTCCAAGATTGGTGCTTTCATATAAAAGGATTAGGAAGATGAAGGTATGAATTATTTATTGAAGTTTAACTACTTTATGTTGCTCAACTGAACGGCTAGATTTAAACGTTTCAGATGAAACTTTCATATCTGACGGTCTGAAGGATCCCGCCGGGCAATGAATTCCATACATTGATGCATTCTCGAGTTTTCGTAGTTTATTGTCGTGTGATGGGACATATAAATGAGTGAGTTCTTAGGCATTGATTAGCTAACATGCGCATGCTTAGTTCATAATTTTCTTTTCCATGATGATTTCTCACCCTCCTCCTCTGCTTGTCCCTCCACAAACATTGAAAAGAAATATTTCTAGTGATTGACATGATTAACATCAAGTCATGCGACTTGCACCTACAAAAGTAGGGAATCATATACATAACATTCTCTACCTTCTTTAGGCGAATTAGCTTAATCAGATCTCAGAAGCATTAAGCAATAAGCAGTTTCCATCTGGCATTCAAACGCGCACATTTGTGACACACATGCGAGAGTGCGAGAGTGCGATAGTGAGAACGAGAAAGAGATGTATCCCCACAATATATTACACCTTCTTTTGACATGAATATACTTTCAAAAGTGCCATACATATATAACAGTGTACATACATGTATATAAACAAAAGATTAGGACTGGAGAGAATTAAGTTTGCTCCATAAACTATATATCACTAAACCAGATGGCTCCAAGGCATTTGAAGAATCAGATTCCCTTGCAGTTCAAGTCTATTGCTTTCGGTCCCGAATCAATGTTGTCACTCTGATATTTTCTATTCAGATCAATTGTAGCCAACAATCCAGACTTTCTCAGATTGTTTCCACCTTTATCTCGTTGTGTTTGTGTCCTTTTAGCAACTGGTTGCTCCACAGATACACCTTCAGAAATCGGACTGCCGCTTCTCTTCCTCCCAAAAACATGATTATTTGCAACATTATTCCACGCCTTATTGTCCGGGTGAATGTCCATTAATGGTAGTTCAACACAGGTGGCATTAGAATTTTCAGGGAGCTTCTCGTCCTCCCTTCCTGAACGTTCGGAAGATGTCAAGGAACTCTCCATGGAGCCTCTCATTTGCTTCCGCTCCACGTCTTTTAGGGTTGGAGTTCCTGTTTCCGTTAACTCTGAGAACGAAGAACTCGGACATCCATTGTTAACCATTGAAACTAGCTGAGTGAGTTCAGCCTTTGCAAGTTCTACTCCCACTGAAGAAGAAGTATACCCTGAAAGAGTTTCTTGTGCTTTCTTCAACACCGATTGTAAATACTTCCCTTGAGCTTCAATTCTCAGCTGAAGATGTCTCTGCACCTGACAACAAAAACCGGGTTTATTGGCAAGTTATGGTACTCTTTCAATCTTTTTATGAACCGAGAATGGTAAAGATGGTATTCGTTTATCGTTTTTACCTCAATTTGTTCATGAAGCTGCCTCTGCACTTCCATTTGCAACTGGAGAGACCGAGCTATCTGCAAGCTTCTGATATAAACATAACAACACTTAATTAATAGGGAGCTCTTTGTGGTGTCATTTTTCCATCTAAATTAATCGAAGAGATTGGGATCTATTTCTAACTATATTACTCATTAATCTGACTGTGATCTTCATCGCTGATATCCGCACCGAAATGACCATCACTGCTCTGAAGCTCCTTGTAATCTGCATCAAAGGAGAGGACAAATATTAAGAATCCACAAGGATTAAAGAATGAACACCAAATGATGATCCTCTATAGTTTTCGGAATCTAATGTGATGGACTCACCTTCTTGCCTAATGTCAGCGCAGTTTTCGGATTGTTGGCTTTTCCCTAGCCTGTATTTCTGCACAAGACCACAAAAGGAGTTTTAGAATTACGCTTTTTCGATCATGATCTGGACAAAGATTAGATGTGACAAAACTCGAGAGAGAAAATGCCTGTAAGTGGCTCTTTAGGTGGTACAAAGTGAGTCCATGAATTCCCATCATCCTCATCAAACTCTTTGGTGTGGCCTCTGCCCATATATACACACACACATTAGAACTTTGTATTGTATTGTATACGATACTAAAAATAGGGATTAGGCGAGGTCAGCTCCTAAAGAAGAGGGGACATGACCTACACTTCTAGGAGCCACCCGCCCTTCCCCCTACATCATCAAGGTCATATACTCACTGTCTGCCCCTCCGAGCTGATTAACAGCCTCGACGAATCGCTGATGAAGCTCTGGAGTCCACTTTAGCCGCGGCTTCGCGTCGGTGGACAAAACCAAATTCATGTTCTGATTTTGCATATTCTGCAGAACCATTTTTGTGGTGGTGGAGGTGGATGAGAGATGGAGACAGCAGACTGCAGGAACATAAATATATAATGGTGGACTGCTTTGTATGATCCAAGCTATAAGGGAAGGGGGTTGGTCTTTATAATTTGGGAGGGGAGTAGTTGTGGGGGTGTCCTATATTCTCACTCCATATCTGGAAACATAAGTGGGGTTATGTTGGAGGCAGAGAATATATGCCATGAGCTGTAGTGCCTCCTTTCCTCCATCTCTCTCTCTCTCTCATTTCATACCAACTTTTTTAGAAAAATAATTTTATAAAATTATATATTTTTCTTGCTTCTTTTGACTTGAAAGAGGTAGAGAGAATCTCTGATGCAGCAAAAACACAGAGAGTTCAATTTGTGAGTCTTAAAAAGGAGAGAAAGGAGGAAAAGTGTAGGGTTTGTTTTTCTCTCTCTAGATTCTCTCTCTAATGCATGATTCCCTGATGAATAAGGAACCCCACCATGATGAATAATGGTGTGAGAAGCAATGCAGTGCAGCTAAATAATAATAAATAATAATAATTGAGATATTTTTTTTTTCTTTTGGTGATTGAAAGGGAAATGGGGATTTCTTTTCTTTTTTAATATTTCTTTCCCATTTCTTTTAGTTTTTTTTATTTTTTGGGTATTTCTTTTCGTGAGGAAGGAGGTGGTGTGTGATTGTCAGATTCTTTTGTTCTTTGTAAGGATGGAGGAATCAAAGAATCTAACGTTGGATTTTGGGACCCCAAACCCTAACGTATTTTTTCTCCTAAAGAAGTATTCCCACATAAAGTGAATCAAGTCACACCAATTTTATTGAAATAAGAGACATGTATGCGTAATCATCAGAACTCTGTGTATAACTTTCCGTTTAAGGTGGTTAAGACGGAGACAATATCTTACTAAATTGATCGAAATATGATAATGTGGTAGTTTTTTGTACCTGTAACATTATCCAAATATAGGGGAGGGGAATCCAGGGTGCCAACTATAAGGGTTAATATATAGGACTAAATGCCACATGAGGTTACATCAATCAATGGTTCCTGCCTTGGATGTATCAGAGACGGGGAATCAGAATATAATTGCATCAAATACGACGATTACGTCCAAAAATCAATGTTCCATGAAAATACATGAATCATAATTGCACTTGTTTTTCTCACGATACGTCAAATTACTTTAATATAGGGCGGTGGAGAATTCAAACTCGGATGCGAAAGATGAACGTTGAATTAGTATTGTTATGGTATGAAGCAACACAACTCCTCTCTCTCTCTCTCTGATTTCTCTCTCTAAACAAATGGAAATGACATAAAGGGCACTCACCAGGGCTCTCTCTCTCTGCACAAAAGTCTCAAAAAGAAATATATTCCAATGGGATTGTTAGCTTTAAATCTGTAATCCATATCCAAAACCAACTGAATATAAAGAAAATTTTGATCACAAAAGAGAAAAAGAAAAGAGAAAAGGAGGCCACAAATCACAGTGGCCAACAACAAATCGTAAAAGTCAATCGGAATCGGATTGATCTCGGGATTTCTTGGGTTGTGGTCAAGAGTTTGATCACGGGAATCAAAATCCAATGATTATTCATCTTCCAAAGACTTGCCATCCCAGTGCTTAACATTCACTTGCTCTGCCTGCTGCATACATAAACAAATGCCCCAGGATTCAAAGTTCAAGTACTAATTTAAGTATTTCTTAACACATTAACGATATCAACAAACTAGAGGCTGCACCGTCGAGACTGTTCAAGCATTTGATCCTAAAACCGTTAGCATGGGGGAAACATTTTCACTAATCAGGTTGTTACTCTCATCATTCCTTCAGCTAAAATGGTTAGTCGAAAGACAGCACCGGTGGCGGTGGGACCCACAAGAGGCTGGGTCTAGTATCATGGTGGTGGTGGAGGGTTCTTCCTGAGCAAGCATTGGCCTCTCCTCCATTGGACTAACATATCCCTAGTGGGAAGCTCATAGTTCACGTTCAAAGAAAGGAATATAATTATTGACAAGTTCTTATGGTAGTGTGGCCCGAATGTTTGAAAACCAAGAAAAGAAGCAAGAGTTATTGACGTACCTTTCTCTTTAACCAGCTGCTGTACTTGAAGCTCTTTTCGTCGCTTTAATATATTCCATAACAGGTAAAGGAGATTCTAGGACGATGCCAAATGGCCCCTGGTATTTTTCCGTCAGGAGGTGAAGGTCCAGTGAATCATAAAGTCACACAAACAAAGGTGCCTCTCACTCTCTCAGCAATTATTATTCTTCAAGGGACCCCGTTACTGGAGATCTCACAATACAAAAGCATGGAGATAGAAGATGAGAAGAATATGGCCTCAGGAATCAAGAAAAGTGAAACAAAAGGAACCTGTCAAAATCGCACCAAAAGCATACCATAAATAATTGTTGGTAATATTGCGTCAAAATCACAATTGCTTACTGAAAATGACGTGAGCATTATGTCACCGATCAATTTCTTTCTGAAACACACAAGTCCATGGTTATGGGCTTCATCTTTGTATATAAATGACAACTTGTATACTTTTCTTGCACCTCAACTTTTCAAAGGGTTATAGTGAAGGGCAGGAGAACACCCACTCCCCAAAATCAAAGAACAGTTACATTAATATACGAGCATGTTCGCAAAGCGTCTTCATGCACATTGCAACTGGTGTCAATGTCCTTATTTTTACATGGATTCTACACGAACAAATCAACAACAACAACAAAGCCTTATCTCACTAATGGGGTTGGCTATATGAATCCTAGAACACCACTGCACTCGGTTTTGTAATCAGAGAAAAACACTACACCTAAAATATTGACTCATTTCTTCCAGATGAAAAGGAGGGCTATATATCGTTCCAGTGTGTCGGATTTTTTTTCCTCGGCCTAGTATTTAATGCAAGTGCGCTAAGAACAATATACGACACAACCTCATTGAGATGGGAATCTACTACGATGGAGAGCCATTATGACTGACAAGAGTGTCCAACTGCATCAAATTCAACCGTCTCAAATGATTTGAAAAACAGAGCGGCAAGCTCTCAATATCACTTTAGTATTAAGACTAATAAAGAATGAAACCAGTCAAATGATCAATACCAAATATGTGTATAACTTCTAGAAGGAACATGTATGGAGAGTCAACAAGCCAATCTTCCGTTGAACTTTCCGACAATAGAACTTCTCATTGTAGGGTATGCTCAGCTGATCATGCAAGCTTAGGTTCATTATACATCTTAGAATGTTGCAAGCTACACATAGATATACAGAGGGTCGAGCAAGCACATGTTTAATTAGCGTATGGTGGATATATCAAGAATCAAGATGGTACGTATCTCACAATTGTTTAAGTAAGTGACGTCCAATTCTAGAATATGTACTAGGCACGCCATCTTTGTCAAGACCCCATAACATGACTACACAAAACACAATCATGAAGAATAATATTCCCTCAAATAATTCATGCAAGACCAGGTTATTTCCAACGAAACATTACAACCGATACAGTTATACCTCTTGGTTGGCATCAATGAATCCAAGACATAGCAGCGTGGCGCAGGTACATGGAGAGGAAAGGCCCTGGTTAATTGGATAAATATTCTCAAGAAAACAAATAGGGTCACTCTAATTTCTACTCGATTCATTGAGAAGTTGATTTACTGCTAGTGGTAGTACTACTATTACTCTCTATTGTTATTAGTATTGCTGTTATTATTGTTATTAAAGTTCTTACTGTTATATTTTTGTTCTCATTGTGTGGTTATTGCTAGCAGTATTAGATACAGAATATAAGAATTATTTGCAGCAAAAGGATCTGATGTATATGGTATATCATCAACTTCTAAGTAACAATCCTTCAATATAATGTAGCTTCGGAGAAAGGTCTTCACTACACATACACCACGCATTTCAGTGACTTGTATCTGGAAAAGTTCAAAGAACAAGTTCTAAGACCCCTAATGCCTGCTAGGTTCCATAACAGGCCTAACGGCTAACGATGATTTGGAACTTGAAATTTTCTAACTTTGTAATGGTTTTGAGCCCATTCTTATTTCTTCCTTCTAAGCAACTAAAAAGAGCTAAGAAAGACTAATTTTAACTAATACTTCACCTACTTCAAACAATTTGATATATCACAAATTTACCCCACCTAAGCCTCCCAAATCTAACTCCGTTATGAAGTCTCATCTCTCAAAAGATTAGGTTGTCAAACTTCCACTGCTCTAGTTTTACCGGCTCATTTGTGGAAAACATACTCAAACCGGGTTGGTGATATCATGATACCAAGTTCTCCAAAGGTGAGGGAAATCTAAGACTCCTTAGATGAGGGATGTCTACACAAGTCAAGATCATTCACAGAATAGCAGAATGGTTAAGAAGCTGAGCAATACTAATTACGAGGCAGAAGATAGGCATGCTGAAAACAAGCTTTCCGATTAGTGTAAGCTGTATTTTCAGACTAAATACACCAAGACAATCAGAAAATTTGATGGATTTGAAACAAAGTTTTCTGGTCATGGTTATTGCATGCTTCAAGGGTGAATGTCAAATGGGCTGCATCACTTAACAAAGTTTTCTGGTCATGGATACCACAATTTGTGATTTGTGATTTGTGAGATAAGGAAAAAGCAGGACAACCAGGATTTACCAACTTTTTTCAGCCAATGCACCTCAAAACTTCCGAAGCAGACAATATTATGGACAATTGGATAAAAAAAACCCATGATTTGTTTAGAACAGATAACTCATTAATCAAACACAGAACAGTTTCAGACAAGTGAAAATGTAAGGAATTGATGAGGGGTTTACCTAAAAAGTTGAAGGCTTTGTGGTTGCAGAGAGATTTCAGGTAGCACCCAGTTCCGGCAATGGCAAAAAATCAGAGCCCAAGTGCGCAAATTGAAGGAAGAAAGTGCGCTGTTTTCATTGCTGTCATCGTCACCCACTTCAGTAGTTCAGTGCACTCCATCGAAACGTCATCTCGTGCGTTCTTTCTGCATTCCTCGTCCGCTTCCGAACGCACCGTATTGGAGCGGAGTAAAAAAAAGGTGCTCTTAGTCAAATTCACATCTTTGTTTGATGATTCATTTCTGTTGTTTTCGTTTGATTTATTTCATTCAATCGTCAAGAATAAACATTGGTGTATGAAAAGCCAAACAAAGTGTTCACTTTTGATCATGTGGCTTCAATTGTCTCAATTTTAATTCCCGTATTATCACAAACAATGCAATTTAAGATAGGTTATAAGTAAAAAAGCATGTACCACTTGTTAAGAGTAGTGAAGGACCACCTACTCATCATGAGCGTAAGGCACCAGATTAGATTCTAGCTTAGTAGTTAAGCTTTAGGCTGTTATATTCGGTTATGTATTATTGCTTAGTAAGTTGGTAATAACCTGTAGGCATTTATGTATAAATATAAGGAAAACTAATTAAAAGGATTTTAAAATTTTGAATTTTAACGATAAAGACAAAATAAAGGGTAAAGTGAATAGTACCAACATTAATTTTTTAGTGTAAAAATATGGTTTTTCGTTAAAGTAAAAAATGCATGTAATTTTTCGTTAAAGTTCCCATAAATATACTCTTGTACTCACTTTACGTAGTAATGAGAAAATTCAATTTTCCAGTCTCTTCAATTTCTCTGCTTTCTCTCTTTATACACCAATCACATGTACAAGACTTTTTTTTTTTTTTTAATCCTAATCGCTTGAGCTGTAAGTTTTTACATACATTGTTAACTATATAATGGAAGACTATCCTTCCCCCTTCATAACTTTTTCAAAGTTAACAAATGTGTTAAGATACATATTACATAGGATGATTGATCAACCCTAATGCATGGTGATGTACACATATTACATCAAAGTACTACTCTTGTATGGTCTCAACGCTCACGTCGCATTTGAAATTTCTAGCTTAAAGAAGAGAACCCTAATTAGTACTAATTAGATAAGATAAGCAGATGTGAATACAGTCTCAACTTTCATGTTACAATTGAAAGATAATAATCTTAGCTTAATGAATTAGATTAGATAGATGAATATCTACAAGTTGATGTTTCCTCTCCAGTTTTCCAGTGGTTTTGCGTGTACTAATTAATTAAACTAGATTTCAAATAGTCAAAAAAATCCAACCTTACTTTTAAAATTAAGTAATTGTCAAATTACTCAAATCTAAGTTTCCATGTAACTCGATGGAAAGTCAAATATGTCCTACTACTTAAACTACGTATACGTTTTTTAAAGATCCGTTTCATACTCTGGTCTAGTGGTATTCATCTTCTCTTATAAGTGAGAGGTCTTAGATTCGATTTTCACCAAATACGAGTTTGAACTACATTATTGCTAGCTCATTGTGAGAATAAGTTCATCCCCTCCCCCTTAGTGTAGATAATATCGTTTGTTAAAAAAAATAAAAAATAAGGTCTGCTTCATAATGTATTTTAACAATTTGAATTGTCAATTTTTTAGATATTCCCTCAAAAATCATGTCCACCACAAATAAGCCAAATCTAAATCATATGACTATTGGATGAAATTTACTATTTTTTTCGTAAAATCGTATATGTACATTTTCTTCACTTCAAATGACTGTCTTAATGGTTTTGGATTTGTCTAATTTTTTGCAAGATGATATATGAATGATATACCAAAAAAGAAACAGTACGAATTTTTAAAATACATTACGAATTGAGTCTTACAAAATGAATGTCAAATTAGAATCACAAGCGTAGGTCCTTGAATTCTAAGCAGAAGATGAACATCATATTTAAAATTTTCCAAGCAACCAAAAAGTTCATGACTTTTGGTTTTAGACTTTAAGATGCAAGACATATTGATGTCGGCCAGCAGAACAAGTTGTGGCAAGCAATTATAATTAAGGACTTGAATTTTGGAACTCTCTCTATAAGTCTTATTCTTTCGTACGAAAACAGAAAAGAAAAAACAAAGAGAAAAGAAAACACAACACATTGTGGTTTGTGGATGAGCATCACAAGCACGACATCCTTTTCTAAAGGGTAAAGTTCCACTCGAGTGAGGTTCCTCGTCAAATTCCGAAGATCTTCAAATTATATATATTTATTGTATATCGTGCGGTCAGAAATTATTATAAATTTTTTTATTTAAAATTAAATATAAACAGTACTTGATGAAAACTGGTCGCATGATGTACGATGAACGGATGTGATTAAATGATTCCCGAGATTCTCACAAAGAGGATGCAGAGAGGATCCTCTCTCGTTCCACTCGACCTTCTCCAGTTCCACACCTGTATACTGAACCAGCCTACTTCCTCTATCTGATATGCATTTCACTCTGGAGCAATATATTATGATATTCAATTACATCAGCTGTGTGGAATGGCAGCCACAGATATTGTATTATTGTTTTATAAACTAGATCACACGATAAATAATTAAAAGATAAATTAGCAGTACTAAAAGCTTCCGTAAGTGGAATCCCTGAAGATGAAAAGCTAACCACATACATAATATACATATATAGAAACAAAACTTTTACCTTCTGAGTTAGCTGGAAACCCAGAAACGTGTACGTGCATGCATCTTAGAGAATACAAACAAGACACCTTCCTTTTGACTTTGCCAACATATCTATACGTACTATTTTAACAGATATGTCGACCAGAAAAGTGGAAATTACAAGCATCTTCTTTATTTTGTTAAATAAAATGAGTATTGATTGAGTTGATAATGATCGTTCTTTTCGCTTTATTAAGGTCTAGATTTGAGTTTCATTGTTGGATAATTCTCTTAATAGACAATTTGTAAAACCAAAAAAAGACTACAAACCCTGTTGTAAGTCCTCATAGAAACTTACGGTATATCCCTTTGCTCTATCAAATCTATGAGAAGAGGCCCGATCTCTTATTTGATGGTAGGCATGGCGAAGCGGCGATAGGCTTCGCTTCTTCGACTCCCTCCTCAACTGTTGCAAATCTATTTGCAATCGCGAGACAGAAATCAAAGACTACTTGTTATATAAGCGGCCGTGCATGTTAATAGATCTTCATATTAGCAGATGAATCGCATTTTTAGGTAAAGTTTAGTTTGTTCATTAGAAGGATCGGCACGTAACTAATCATGAAAAATAGACATTAAAAGACAATGTGTCACGTGATGTAAATATTAGGTATTAAAAATCAGATAATACAAATTTGCGGAGCCACCAGAAGTAGATATTAAGTGGTCTTGGCAGGGCAGCCACGGAGAGAGAGACAGAGAGAGAGACAGTAAAGTACCATCAGCTTCGAACTGCGGAATGAACGGCGGTGATATCAGATGCCCTTTTCATTACGCTTTCTGCAGGTGGGTCCCTCCCCAGCCCTCCATTCCTTGGTAGCTGATCGAATTCAAAGCTGCTGCCGCCACGTGTTTTCTACTGCACCCAACCCAATCTACAGTTCCCACAGCTGGCAAACATATCGACCTTACTCTGCCTACCAAAACCCACACAAGAATTTTGGCTAACACAAAACAGTTGAAAATATAAAGTTTAAGGATAAATTTAAAATTATCTACAATTTTACAGTTTTTAAGTATAATTTCAGTGTTTTATTCTTCTTGTACTTATAAGATTATAAACGTGCAATATTAATAAATAAATTTAAAAAAATCATTCGTTTACAAAATAAGAAAATTCAGACCAAATCAAATCATATAAAAATCTTAATTAAATTGTGTAAAATCACTAATTAAATGACATCCCTGAAATACTTTCTTTTTTATTTTCCAACAAAAACAATCAACTACCACATTTTTTATTCTGAAATTACATTTCTTCCTTTTTATATACTAGTGCTATTTTATGTTAAATTCATATAAATTATAAAAAATAAAATTAAAAATTAAAAAAACTCCCATTTAGGGAGTATTTTTGCAACTCAATTTAAACACTTTTAGAAAAAATATTTATTTGATTTCAAAAGCACTTAAAGTGCTTGATGCAATAAGTTAATAAAGTGATTTTTTAAGATTCACTTGCTCATTTTACTAAAAATTGATTCGAAAAATATTTTCTTCAAAAGTGTTTTTTGTTATTTTAAAAGTATTTCCAAATGAGTCTTACTTTAGTCAATTTGTCCAAACTCAAATATGATATCCGATATATTTTTTTAAAAATGTTATCCGATTTCTTTTCAGGTGTCGAAACTAGTTTATACCACAATGTCCAAGAAAAGTATTCACAAAAGTGATTTCATATTTTCTATTTCTGGATAATATTTTAATTATATACCCAGAGGTTTTTATTTCCAATATCAAGGCTATTATTTTATAAAAGTTCAAACATGTTAACTTGCACGCTTCCACTATTTTACAATATTCTATTTCTTAGAGACTTTACAATTTAATCATTATACCTACTTTTCTTTTCCTTTTTCTGATCTTTTTCTTATTATAAAAAAAAGGTCCACAAATGTGTATGCGTGTGTTGACTCTACAAATTATAAAAAGAAAAACTAATGAAAATAACTTGAAAACTTTGAGTTTTAACGATAAGGACAAAATAAAGGGTAAAATGAATAGTACCATGATTGACTTTTTAGTGTAAAAATGTGATTTTTCGTTAAAGTGAACGATACCGTGGGCTTTTCGTTAAAACTCCCATTATAAAACTTACGCGGCGTTCAAGCCGGCTAGTTAGGTCTTCCTGTTGATGTAGTCGTGCAAATTTACAATCGAGCTTGGTTGGGCGAATGAGATGAATGTGGTGCTATGGTGATGAAACATGCTGCAAAATGAAACTATCACAAAAGATATATCATATGAGTACCTTTCTTTGTCGTTTAACAGACATAAATAAGATTTGAAAGTATCCTAACAAAGTGAGAGAAAGACAGTTAAATTCAAAAGTTTATTAAGGTAATATTCTTGGGTTATGTTTATTGAGGTAATATTTCATTTGGTAAACTTTATTTACTTCCCCCATTGCAAAATCTAACTTTCTAATCATAAAAAAGAAACAAGATTCAACACATTGCATCAATAGCAAGTATTTAATAGCCTTATATAATTTCATTTGGGGGTTGGGTTATCAGTAGCCCTATGGCCCTGTTTAGTGAGCTAGATGAGATAGGTTATGACCAATTAAAATAGACTTGAGTTCAGTCTGTTGTTTGTTGTATCAAAATGTGAGATTGAGTTATCTAACATATTTTTATACATGAGTTACAAATACTGTCCTACAATCTGATCATGTCCTTAAGGCTCAATCCCATTTAGCCTATCAAACGGATTTATGAAATCCTTCCACAACAACGAGATATACATAGTTGATGCCCAATGAACACAGTTGATATTTCTCTTGTAGAAACCTAGAAACACAACTTCATACATACTTATCCTAAAAATTCACGATATTCTATAGGGGCAATGATAGTAAGTGTTTATATATTTCATTTGTCGACGCCGAACTTGTCTTAGTCATTTCCTATTTACAAGTTTGACTCGTATAATATTCAGATTATAAAAAAAAATATTTTTGGAAAAGTAAATAGAAATCCAAACATTCTTATCTTTGAAAAATTGCTATGTTCTATACTTTATCGATGGTAAAATATCTATAGGTTCCAATCACCAGGAATCAATTTTGTACAGTCAATAGTAAGTACTTTAAAGTCATTTTCTAGCGGAGTACAGAACAAAATGTTGTGATAAGAAAATGTTTTTTTTTGGCAATCAATATTACATTATAGTGAGATTCTTCATAATTTATAAATGAGATATTTTAATTTCGAATATCGTAAATGAAGAGCTCGATACAAATTTATTTGCCTAACTCTTATAGTATATATAATTTGGATAAAAAAAAGGCAAAGAAAACATAGGCAAATAAGTGAAGAATCTAATAAAGGCAAATAGCACACATAAGTGAAAACAAAAAAGAGAATATTTAAGAAGCCAGACAAAGGCAGATAAAGGAGGAAAGATTTTTCAATGTGTTTGAAATTCGGGTAGTCTTATTATTAAAGTGAAAGGAAATGTCTTTTTAAATGCCTATTCACTTGTTTATTGAGATATGACGTATGCGTTTGTATTATAAATACATTGAAACATATGTCGTGACGGAAAAGGAATAATTGGTAAATGGAGAAAAAGGGGTGGAAATTCAAATGCTGACATGGAATTGAAAAGAGGGAGGAGAAAGAGAAGCACTATCTTTTTAGGAAATGTGGGGAATCGAACAGCGCGAAAGATCTCCAAACGCCACATACAACTTGTGGCTCACAAATCTCCCCCTTTGATGATGTGGCATTCCCACCCCGTTAAACCCCACTCACCCCCTTCCCCCTTCTCTTAACTCCCTCTGCTCCCTCCTCGATCAAAACTCTCAACAGAACAACAGAAACAACCACCGAGAGCACCAAAACCAGTACTCAAAAAACATCAAAAGACTCGAACTTTCTGTGCTTTTTGGTCGGAAGACGGATTTTTTCTTCTGGGTTTTGATCGAATTACAAGAATGTCGTCGGAGGGTGAAGGAGGAGGAGGCCACACGATAAAGCTGTTCGGAAAGACTATACCTTTGGCTATGGCGCCACTGAACCGTGAGTCTTCTTCCGCCATTGACGAACCTTGTGGATCGGTGGACCATGATGTCGCCGCCACTGCTTGTGGCGGGGGTGGGGGCGGTGCTGAAGACTGTTCTGAAACCAGGCAGAAGCTTTCCTCCTCTTCTTCAGCTGCTACCAATTCAGGGGAAGATAACTTGGAGAGGGAAGGAGATGCACAACAAGAGGTATGTTTGAGCTTTAATCTTCTATGGCGGCTGTTGTTTTATTCTAAGAACAACCCATTTTTCAGAAACTCAGAAGTTTAAATGGGTCGATTTTACTTGCTCTTGAGTTTGTGATTTTGGGATCTGAAAAATTGAATTACTTGAATTTTCTTGATTATTTGCTGTCCTGAAGTCAAGATTGTCGATTTGGTTTGGATTATTCCTTTCTTTTCTGTCCTCTTGATTATCCTGAGGTCGTATCTGGAGAACTCGAGGATTACGTCATGATATTCGGATGGTGGCTGTGTTGGATTTATCAATCTTATTCTAGGTTTAGTTTGATCCCGTTCAAGTTTCCGAAAAATTGGATTTTTGTTGATTTGGTTAATACATTTTTAGTTTTTGGTCAAAATATAATCATAAAATTTCAGTTGAAATGGTTTGGAAATCAAAAGGCAGAAGTTGCTTTTTTCACTGCACTTTAGAAGTAGCTGATTATGCTTTTGGCTTCTGAGACTCCTTCCACGGATACTTTGAAGTGCTTACTCTGTTTTTATAGGAAGGATTTATCCATTTATGTCAAGTTTGTAGATTGACGCGGCTGGTAAACAATAGAGAGGAAAAAAAAACAGAGAATTGTAGAGTTTTACTTTGTTTTCGTCGGGATTGGATAACTCTGTGCCAGTTGAACAACTGCTTATAAATTCCGATATGTGCTTTCGGTTTTTCTGCAGTGATTCAGTTTTTTTCTCCAAAAAGCCTCTTATACCTTTTTCTTTCTGGGCAACTTTAATGTTTTGCATCGTCTGCTCCTGTAACTTCATTTGTTTTTCTTTATTTAGCTCCGTTTTTATATATGTTTTGTGAATGACAAAGTTTCGGAGTAAACAATAACGAAATTTTATGTATCGAAAGTTCTTCATACCCTTTTTCTCTGTTTAATTTATAAATCAATGTTTTAGCATGTATGGTCACAACAATCTGTTTATCAGTACATTGAGGGAACTCGGAACTAGTCTTGTAAAGCACTTTTCTGATCAGATATTATTGTTTGAAATATAGGAAACAAAATCAGGAAAAGAACTGGCAGCTGATAAACAGGATGCTGATACCTCAGATCTAATCACAGAAGACCTAAAAGCTCCTACAACATCATCCGGAATTAGCGAGAATCCTAAAACTCCTTCAGCTGATAGAGAAACTTCATGTAAGAATGGAGACCAGAGCGAGACTAGTAGCTCACAAGATAAGACTCTGAAGAAGCCAGACAAGATACTTCCATGCCCTCGATGTAATAGTATGGACACCAAGTTCTGTTACTACAACAACTACAATGTTAACCAGCCTCGCCATTTCTGCAAGAACTGCCAGAGATATTGGACTGCTGGAGGAATCATGAGGAATGTGCCGGTGGGTGCTGGTCGTCGCAAGAATAAGAACTCTTCAGCTTCACAGTTTCATCACGTATTAATGTCAGATGCTTTCCAAGCAGCTCATGCTAGCGCTGCAAATGGTGTGCACAATGCTACTTTGGGAAGCAACGGCACTGTCCTTAACTTTGGTTCAGATTCTCCTCTTTGTGAATCAATGGCTTCTGTGTTGAACCTTGCAGAGAAAAACCAAAATTGTATGCAAAATGGATTTCGTGGACCCGAACAAAGACTCCTAGTTTCTCCCACTGCTGGAGATAATGGGGACGACCGCTCAAGTGGATCATCCATTACAGCTTCAAATTCGACAGAGAGAGGAGGCAAAGCTAATTTACAAGAGCCTTCAGCTCAAAAGTGTCAAAGCTTCCCTCCTCAAGTACCATGCTTTCCGGGTTCCCCCTGGCCTTATCCATGCAACTCAGCTCAGTGGGCCTCTGCAATGCCTCCACCGGGCTTCTGCCATTCAGGCTTTCCGATGGCATTCTACCCTGCACCACCATATTGGGGCTGCACTGTGCCGGGCTCTTGGAATGTACCATGTCTCTCACCGTCCTCTACTCTTAGCCATTGCACTACAAGCTCCGGTCCAAATTCCCCAACCTTAGGGAAACATTCAAGAGACGAGGACATTCCTAATCCATCCAGCTCTGAGAATGAAGAGCCCGCGAAAGATTACAGTTCCGAAAGATGTGTTTGGATCCCAAAAACATTAAGGATCGATGATTCTAATGAGGCTGCAAGAAGCTCTGCATGGGCAACGCTTGGCATTAGGAATGAAAGGGGAAATTGTGCTAACGAGGGAGGAGGTCATTTCAAGGCATTTCAATCAAAGGGAGATGAGAAAAGTCCCGCAGTTGAAGCTTCTCGAGCGTTGCAATCGAATCCTGCAGCGTTTTCCCGGTCACTCAACTTCCATGAGAGAACATGATCAAGGCTGAAGTTTGAGTTGAAAACTTTGGCAATGTGAATGTGATGGAAGGGACCCTTCAACCTTTTGCTGCTGACAAATATGACACCTTTTTTCTCTTGCTTACCATAAGGGAATGTTTACTGATCAGCCTCTTTGTTTCTGAGTTAGATCATATACATGTATTTTCTTAAATCTCTTTGTAACATTATGGATAGGTCCTTTTTGTTTTCAACTCAGTTAGATGCTGCAGAAAGTGTTTCGAGACATAAGATAGCTAATAAAAAGAGCGATACTTCGAGGTAAACAAAATCCAATATTTGTTGAATGAACTTTAATTTTTATTTCATGTGTTTTTCGTGCTTATTTGGTAATTATGATACGCTGGTGTTAAACAAGTGTCGATCAAGCTCAAAACGTATTGATCTAATCAAGTATCACAAACTTAACAAGTTAGAAAAAGATGAACGTTGATTACCAGTGTTTTAAAATGTAAAAAACTTAGTGGGGAAATAATTTTTTTGAAAGCTTAAGGATTGAAAAATCAAAAGAGTGAAAAGTCAAGGTAGGGCCTCAATTGGGAAGATAAGCTTTCAACTATTGATCAATTTGAGGGGCATCCTCTCCCTTTCAAAAACACAAGGAATCCAAATTGGTAATATTCCATAAAGTGTAAGGCAGTGTGAGCCAAGTATATCCACAAACACAAAAAAGTGGCTTTCTTTCTCTTTCCACTTTGCTTGCTGGATAATATATCAAAATCACACTCAACAATTATATAGCTATGCTATTTATATATTTATTTTTATTTCTTACGTACTCTTTTTAATTTTGATCGTCGTAATTAAAAAAAGTAATAGACAAAATGAATAAAAATGTAGAATGTAAAAAGAAGTACGTGAATAGTATTACTTTTATTTTTATAATTTTATACGAGTTTTTCATCCTTCACCAACCGAAGCATCCAGATATTTCCTTGTCTTTGTTGTCACTTGGATGTGGCCACAATTTATGCGCATAATTAGTTGTTGTGGGACCCACTACATGAGATTTTTACAGAAAATTTCTAAATTTGGGATGTATGATGTTTTTATATTATTTATCAAAATACCAAGACTTTTAAGATGCAAACAAAGATGAGTTGCAGGTGTCCACACCAGTCAGTCAAGTTAATGTGTCGGCCGCTTTACATTTAAATTCAAATTTTTTTTCTGTAAATCAGTATATTTAGAACTATCACTTGTATGAAAAGGAGAAACTTTTTTTCCCTTTTTTATTAAATCGTAAAATCAAAGTATGTTGCTTTTTGCAGTATGAATAACTAAAGGCATTATTGAAGGCGTTTCTGGTGTAATTAATTTTAGATTTTAAAAGTATTTTGTGGTTTTTTTTTGTTGAAAATCATCAAATATATGTTTCTTGAAAGAGGTATTTCACGTGATTTTTCAGGATCCACTTGAACTTTACTAAGAATTGATTTCAAAAATATTTTTATTAAAAATGCTTTCAGTTATTTTAATAACACTTCTAAACGAGACCTGATACCGGACGTTGATTCAAATATCCATAAAAGCTCATGTGGTTGTAATATGTTCGCGTGTTAACATCCAACACTTTCAACCAAACCTTACCAATTACGTTCTTTACTGGCTGCCGTACGGTTTTAATTTCCTCTTTTGATACATAAAATAGAAGATAATTCGTATGAAGACCTTTTCATTTTCTTTTGTTTGTTGTTTGAACGGACACGTCACACGTGTATATTATTTCCTCGTCGCTTGGGCCTCGTTATTTTAAAGTAATAATTTTGGGCCTCAAAGCTTTTGGACTTTTAGTTGGGCCCAACCCGGTATCTCAAACTACTCGGAGGCAGGCGAAGAGGGCATACGCCTTGGGCCCAGCGTTTAAAATATTTGTAAAAGTTCGAAATATTCAAAAATCAAGAATCGATATGGAAAGAAAGGTGAAATGCAAACTCTACCTTTTATCGGTAAGATATATGAAAATCAATGAATATTGACGATACTTACCGATTTACTGGAGAAATTTTCCTAGAAATGATTGCAAATTTTGAACCTTTGATTTTTTTTTGAGAAACTTGTCTCTAATTTCAACTAAATCTGACTGTGTTGATATACCCACCTTATTACAAATTTCCATAATTTTTTTTTAAAACAACCGGTATCGATATCGATATAATCCCGTTGTACTTGTACTACCCTAAAATTGACTCCACCCTAGTAAGTCTAACGCTGCATACTGATAGTCGTATACAAGAATCTCTCCCAATTGAGCCCAAGACAACTGGCTTGAAATTGGAATTTGTACGAAGCCCAAGGCCCAAGCACTAATTAAGCCTTGTGAAGCGTGGCACCTCCTCTATCAATGTCAAGTCTCAGCTGATGTGGACTGAGAGCTCTCAAGTCAAATTCCATCAATGCATGGAGTCTGGATGACCACCCAATATTTTCCTGTTGTGGGTGACAGACATTTCAAATAAAACTTGCCTACCAAATCTCACTGTAATTATGTGTTACAGTACTGGACCAGTTCAATACATGTTGGATTGGACTGGATTGGATTAACAATAAAGAACCCCTTTGGCTTCTGAATTGGAGACTTCGAGAATGCATTTGTTATGACAGAGTATTTCGAACTGGACTAACTTCAAAGACTAAGTTGAACGGTTTTAGATTAGGCTAATGCCATTTGTTTTAGGCTTTCAGCAGATAGTAATATCTGCAATTAGCACTGATGTTACTTGTTTCAAGCTTTCAGCAAATAGTAATATCCTTGAGAAATGCTAAGGACATTCACTCAAAGTGAATTTTTTATGAATTTCCTGTCACTTCACAGTTTAACGTTAATTTTTATAGAACATTATAAAACATGTTTACAACTATTCGGAACATCTTTTTTTTTTTTTTGGTGTGCTATCCACACATCCCATTTTACTTTTCATACACCTATTAATAATTTATGTCCGTTTATCTTCTTCAATTCATTCGATCCGACGGTCGAAAATTAAAAAGATGTGTGAGAAGTAAAATGAGATGTGTGCACATAGCCGTATGGAACTGTCTTAATTCGTACTTATCACTATTTTGCAGTGGGATGGGATGTGATGGGATGGGATGAGACAAGGAGTCCAGGATTTCCCAAGGATATTGAGAGGGACCTAGCTTCTCTGCCCTCCCACTTCCCATACACTCTTATCCCCTTCTTATTTGTGCTATCACAATTAAGCTACGTCAACATTTTATATTATTATTGTTTTTTATCTTATTATCTCTATAAAAAAAATCAATATAAAATATTGACGTGGCTTAACCGTGACCGCACAAAATATGAGGGGATGGGAGTGTATGGGAAGTGGGAGGGCAGGGAAGCCGGGTCCTATTGAGAGAGACTCTCACAGTATAATTTTTTATAGACTTTTTGATACTTTATATTTTTGGCACAACATTTTATAATGTTAATATGAAAATCAACATTAAACTATGAAATTATAGAGAATCCACAAAAAATCTTACTTTAAAAGAGTCTCCTTAGCGTTTCCCTTATCATCTAACGCCCCTGTTCTTGTCTTTTTTTGCCTCATTATTTCATCAGCATCACAATTTTTGGTATCCTTTACTACTATTTAATTTCCTAAGCTTCAAACAAATACAAAATTTGAAGAGTGTGATTTTCACTTACGATTTGTCCTTCTACACTCATTTTTTTTGTTTTTGTCTCTTAATTCTCTATTCATTTATTCAAATATAAGACTAAGAAATAATAAATAAGGAGCGATTGCAAGGTATAAAAAAGAAGTGCAATATCCGCTTCTACCATACTTTAAGTTAATTTGATCCTTGTTTTCTTGATTTGACCAAAAAAAATAAAAAATCTTTGTTTTCTTGAGCTCCATGTACAGCATTTGAAGGAAAGAAGAAAACATGGAAAAAAAATGACAAGTCAATGTGTGACAGTAATCTAATTTATTCGTTTTTTTCCTTTTGATGAGGGGTTCTCCCGTGAGAGTTTGGGGGTACATTGAAAAAGATGGTGGTAGGATATGAGTCATATGACTAAAAGGGAATGATGTAAATTTTTCACTGTCAGCTGAGATTTAACTAAAACAACAATAATTTTTTCTTTTTTTTCTTTAAAACCATCTCCAATTCTTTGGTTAAAATTTAAAAATTTTAACCTAGAAAATTTCAATTTTAACCCAAAAATAATTTTTTCCCCTAATCCCTTCTGAGTTAAAATTTTAACCTAAAACTATTAAAGAATGAATTTATGATAATTTTTTTCTTGAAGTAACTTTAAAAAAAAAATTGTAGACTATTCTAATTTAATTTTATGAACATTTTAACGTAAAAGAATTTAGATTTCTATAAATATTGAAAAATCATTAAACCAATACCATAAAACACGTGAAACACTATAAAAGAATATGAAACACATAAAATATCTTTTTAATTACTTTAACTATTAGATTTAAATTTGGACCGTTGGATCTTTTGTATCATTGGATTTGATCATATTAGATCTTAACCGTTGGATTCAATGAATTTATAAATATAAACTAAAAAAACTACACATATATGGTGGACCAACCCTACTAATTCAGATGAATTATGGGCTAAATTTGTCCTAGAAATGAGTTTTGGGTTAAAACTCATATTTGTCCCAAAGGTTAGACCAAGTTGGAGTAAGTTTAGGCCATTTCCAACTGAATGAGGGCAAGATGGCTCTTTTTAGCCCTATAGCTCTCCAAGAAATTATATTTTAATGAACAATGTCATGCCATATTTCATACCATCTCCAATTGAGGGGGCCAAAATGTCATAAGCCAAACATAGTCCTGTAACAAAAAACCATCTACAACCGAGGGGATCAAAGGGTCATAGGTCAAACATAATTTATTACTTCAATTTAAAGACTACAACAACTTAAATTTAAAAACTACAACTTAAATATTAAAGACTACAACAACTTAAATTTAAAAACTACAATTTAAATATTAAAGACTACAACAACTTAAATTTAAAGTCGATAATCATTATCATCATCAGCCGCCATGGTGAAAATTATGTAAGAAATGGTTTAGGAATAACTTAGGTATTTATAGGAAAAAAATTAGAATTTTTTTTAAAATTTTTTAATTTTGTTCGATTTTTTTTTTTTCAAATCCAACAGTAACTTGGCGTCAACATGACATTAGCTAGCTGGCGTCATGCTGACGCCAGGTAGTCGTTGGATTTGAACATTTGGGCTAGCTGGTTGGCCTGATTTGGTGTTTTTGGCCTGGTTGGGTCCACGAGCCCTTTGGCCTAATTATCGGTTGTAAACAGTTTTCGTGTTATTTCGGACTATTTTTAGCCCTATGATCCTCTGGCCAGATCGATTGAAGATGACATTAGAACCTAAAATTTCTAAGAGTTGGGTAAGGTATTAGCTTCGTAGTGTTCCTTGGACCACAACCACGTTGAGCCCCTTTTTTCTGATAATTCAAGTGAATAATAAAAAATAAAAAATAAAACCAACCCTTTTCAGGTTTTTTTTTTTTTGGGGGGGGGGGCGGTTCTTACTTCATCTGCCTCCCACCCCAAGAAAATCAAAGAATGGCGGTGGTGGAATGCTCGTCTCACGGTGGCCGCCGCCGCTGCCAATAACTCTGTCAGATGCTGATGAGGATGGTGAGGGTTTGCCGCCGGAAACTTGACATGAAGAATATGAGTAGCTTTGATGAACAAGGCTGTGGAAGTTTGACTCTTGCATTGCCATCATATTCATGTATGGTGGTGGATGGTGGGTGTACATATCCCCGCATGAATGATCCTCCACCTCACCTGAACCATCCCGACATCTGCTCTGGCTCATCATCCCCATCACCTCATTGCTCTTCCGACCTGCAATAAAACAACCACCATTATGTATTTGAGATTTGCATGCAGCTAGGACATCCGTGTGTCTGTAGCCCAAGTTAATCATACACATGACAATGCGTGATTATAGACATAGAAAATGATATCCGTCTGTATCCCAAATTAATCATACACATGACAATGCATGATTATGGACTTAAAAGATACTGCTACCGTGACATTTCAAATTTAAGCAGGGTATTGGAAGAGAGTTTTAGGCAAATGGAAAGGTGACAAATTAAAAAGAATAAGAACAACGACATACCAGGGAAGAATTCAAAAGGAGTTCGTTGTTGTTGTGAGCAAAATCCACTATTATTATAAGAAAGCAATTTTTTCCTTGTGATTGCTTCTTCTTCTCCCAAACTAATCAAGTTTTGTGAACCATTTGAGCCATAATAACCAACCCCACAACCAACACCACCATAATAGCTTGTTCCATATGAAAAATCCGATATAGAACTACCGCCGCTGAGGCCGCCATTGGGGAGACTGAGACCAACGTAAGGTGGCGGAGGTTCGGTACTCCTCGAGGCTGCATTGACCCTTGGATTTTCGTCCACGCTTCTGTAAACAGTTTGGTTTAGCTTCCTCCGATAAGCACTGGATTGCTTTCTGTACTTCCTGGCCATGATAACATGCCAATGGTTCTTCAAAGCATTATCAGTTCTTCCAGGAAAGAGCCTGGCTATCATGGCCCACTTGTTGCCATATATTCTATGAGCTTGCATTAGTTTTTCTTCTTCCTCCTCAGTAAAAGCTCTTCTGTTGATTCTTGGGTCCAGCTGGTTAAACCATCTTAATCTGCAGCTCTTACCTTTTTAACAAACACAAATATGCAAAAATATTCATTAGAGTGACTACCATAAAATCAAAGAGAAAAAAAGTAGAGTGCATTGGAGGAAACATGAGTACGAAAATCACTTCCCAAGAAGAAAACTTAACCATACAAAAAAAAAAGGACTATAAAATTTCACATATTATTTACCTGATCTTCCTTCCAGCTTCTCTGCAATAAGGTTCCAGTTCTGAGGGCCATAAAGAGTCACAAGCTCCTTGAGCTTGGAATCCTCAGCAGGCCTCCAATGCCCTCTGGCACACAGTTTTGATCGCCCATTTTCTGTTTCCCTCTCACTAACACTCACCCCACTCTCATTAGGATTCTTATCATGATCACTGCTGGTATATTCTGAGCCCTTCATGTCACTGCTGTTGTGGTGATCCTCATAACTTCTGGTAGAAGGAAAACCCCAGAAAGCCCTCCCATTTTCTGGTTCAGAAAGCTTAGAGATGTAGCTGTTGTCCTGGGAAGAAACTGATGAATATACCCCACAGTTGGATCTCAGAGAAAGAGAGCCCATGTCCGCATAAACCATTCCCATTGAAGAAGGGGAAGAAGAGGAGGAGGAGGAGAAACAGCTTAAGACATTTGCGTTTTCTGTTGCATATATAGCACCATTGTTGGCCATCATTTTTTTTACGTTGAAGAACTGTTACAAAGTCATCTTTGAAAAGATCGGAAAAATAAATTAGAAGCGAGAGAGAGAGAGAGAGCTCAGTAAAAGCTAGGTAGGAAGAGAAAGGACTGTGTGTTTTGCAGGTGAGAAAACTAGAAACAGCAAAAATAGCAAATAGTGTTCAGAAACCTACACGGTCTCTGTAGGGAGTTGCAGGAGGGAGGGAGGGAGGGAGGGAGGGAGAGAGGGAGAGAGAGAGAGAGAGAGAGAGAGAGAGAGAGAGAGGAGGGGGTTTACCTTGGGTTTCAGTTAAGCACCTGAAGTTGACCCAACGACCATCACCAAACCCAATTTGGCCATGAATAATTTGCTTTGATTTTTTCATGTCCCTTCTTTCACAACTTTTATGACAGTCCAAAAAGGCCACTTCCGTAACGTCACCCTAAACCCCACCTCTCCACCTGTTTCTGTCTCTTTCAGAGAGGAGGGGGTTCACGAGTCATGTACGTAGGGAAGACATCAATTTCATTATTTATGGCTTCCATAATCCAGGATTCTAATGACCTTATTATATAGAAGCAAAAGATTCTAATGACATCGAATCAGCAGCTAATTAAACACACACTGCTGAATAATCCAATTCATACATACATATATATATATATATACACAAAATGATATTTGAGTGGAGTAAATCAAACATAAAACTTCAGGTGCATAAATAAATATCCGTAATTAATTAAGTTACAAATTCTTTAATTATATCACTGTAAGAAATAATAACTAATGAACAGTAATATTGTTGGTTTAGGATCGCCTTTTGATACAAAATAATGCTGACTTAGGGTTGCCTTTTGATACGCAAATAAGTTTGAACTAACTAAGGTAAGAAATAATAACTAATGAACAGTGATAGTAAAATGCGTAAAAATTATGAAAACTGGTATTATTGTTGGTTTTCACTCGGTGGAAGAAAACCCATTGCAGAAGTTTGCTTCATTTAGTGTGTGTCATAATATTCACCGGAATGTACGATCTATGCTTTGAAGAACTGAGCAGTTTGGGTCAAAATCTTTGAACTTCCTGACCCCTAATGAGACTCTCAAAATGAGAATTTTTTTTTTTTGTGAATTCTCTAACACATAAGGATTTTGGTACAATATTTTATAATGTTAACACGTAAATTATGTCAAAAAATGAAGTGGTAGAAAATCTACGAAGAATCTTAATTTTAAGAGAGTTTCCTTAGCAATTCTCCATGAATATTATTATATCAACATAAACAGCTTTAACATAACACCTCAAGAATTACAAAACAACCCAATATTCATCACAGATATAACTCATAAACAAGACAAAAGTAGATCATGAAGCCCTGATTTGATTCTATTTACTTGGACAGTCTAGCCGTTCAAACATTTGTATATCCATACATTAAAGTAATTTAGAAAACACTATTTCTTATGGTGTCGTCTAATAACCATTTCGTTTTTTGTTTCTAATTTTTGTTCTCATTTTTTTTAACTGAAAATCTGTTTGATAAATATTTTCATTTTTCAAAAAAAAAAATCAAAAACTAAAAAATCAAAAATCAAAAACAAAAAAATGAAAACTACTTTGAAACTTTCTTAAGTTTTTGAATTCGGCATTCAATTTTTACTTTTTTATTTCAGTTTTTATTTTGGAAAAAATTAAAAATAGTTAGCAAACAGTACTTTCAGTTTTTAATTTTCAAAAAAATAAAAACTGGAAATTAAATGATTTTTTTTTTGTCGAAAGAAATTTAAGGATTATTAAACTGCTTACATTATTTAAGAAATGAGCCTCATTTGACGGATCCGGGTTCCTTCCAATTCCTCTCAAAAACTCTCAGTCAATTAGTCAAACACATAGCATTAGGGGTCCCATCAAGCCAAAGGAGTGATGCACGTTTGTGTCACTGCTCTCTCAGTCTCTCACTGTAGTAGCTCATTGCTCATGCCTGTAGCATTTGAGGTCCATGTATGTGCATGTGAACCTGCTTTTGAGATCCCTGCTTGCTGGGCTTTCTTCATGTCATCATCATATCCATGGAGACCCCACGTTCGGAAGCTGCAAAACAAAACTAATTTCTAGCTGGCCATGTCATATATATTCATCCACATGATCAATGACTACTTAAACCAAAGTGCATGCCTAAACTTTAATTAAGATTACAAACTAAGACACTACTACTCTCATCAGCGAGGCAAAGACAATAGTGTATGTATCCAAGATTACTGCAGACTCTCTTCAATTATTGAATGGACTTGGTCAGCCAATTAGGGTTTAAAAGCTATTCTACCCTATTATTGGAGAGAACATGCAGTATTACCGACAGTGAGATAAATATATGCACGAGTAAAGTAACAGGTGATACAGAGATGTCGGTATATGCGATGAGAGCTTTTCTAAAGATGACAGGACGGATTAGTTATGAATTAGTACATAATGTTGTTAACTGGGAAATAGAAACGAACTCTCACTTGGTCCCCAACTTTTCAGACCAGCTATGGGAAGATAAGTGAAAACCATACATGTGTGTGGGTATTCAAGAACTTGGATTGTCTGCCCTCCCCATCTCATACTCTTCTCATACTCTCTTATTTATGTGATCACGGTTAAGCTACGTTAACATTTTATATTCCCATTACTTTTTGTCTTATTATTTCTATAAAAAGATCAATATAAAATATTGACGTGGCTTAACCGTGACAAAAAAATATAAAAGGACATGAGAAGGGTATGGAATGAGGAGAGCAGACAATCCAAGTCCGGTATTCGAATATTGACAGGTACAAATGAACAGTACTTATTAGTGTGAAGAATATTTTTCCCATCATCATATCTCTCATATCATCTGCCTTCTCTCACACCTTCTGTGCTTTCTTTGTTTTCTTTTCCCTCGGCCAGTCTGCCCCCTCCCCACATGTGCCCCCATGTTTGCACGTGTATAACTAAATCTCAGACTCTGCATGAGATAACCTTTGGCATAATTAACGACTGTGTTACCCCAAAATTAAAATGAATTGAACTGAAGGTATGTATAAAACTATCTAATTTGTGAAACTAAAATATGTTAAATTGAACAATGACACAAATATCACAGCTTGAGAAAATATACGATATTCATTAAGATAGAAAAAAGAAAGTGCCTCATTTAAAAATAATATTCCGGGGCTTTTAACCCGGTGTAATACAAAAAAATGATATGTAACATATACATTAGCCTATTAACAACTACTTAAAGCATGTCTATAAGAAAGAAAAAAGGATTATATATATAAGATGATAATAAGTGGATTGGAAAATCAAACGATCAAGATGCATACATAACACGTGAAATGTTTCAAAAGCTTCAGTATATATATCACGTAAATAACAATAAGAATTCTACATGCGGAGAGTGGATTTGAATAGAAAATTGTCGAACATGCAGTTGTACACATAGGGTATATGAGACATTTTTCGTGTCAAAATTCATGTCATTCGTATTAATTTTCCTATTTCAGCAAAAGGTTTTTGTAACTGTCCCTATAACATCCAATTTCCCTAATTTTGTCAATTTATTATTATAAATATTATGTTTTGGATCTTCAATTGATCGTGAGGAAATTGTAGCAATGATCGTTCAACTTTAATTCAATTGGAGCAATGATCCCTCAACTAAAAATCCGTGATCATTGGTCCCTTAACTCATCAAAAAGTGTAACTATGGGTATTTTCGTCAACTCTATTAAAACTTCCGTCAAAATAAGTCACGTTTCATGCACGTGAGGTTGAATCAAGGAGCAAATATAGAAAATCAAATGAAAAAACAACCGTTGGTCCCTTAACTCATCAAAAAGTGTAGCTATGGGCATTTTCGTCAACTCTATTAAAACTTCCGTCAAAATAAGTCTCGTTTCATGCATGTGAGGTTGAATCAAGGAGCAAATATAGAAAACCAAATGAAAAAAATTGTAGCAATGGTCCCTCAGCTTTAACCCAATTAGAGAAATGGTCCCTAAGCTTTAACCCAATTAGAGAAATGGTCCCTTAACTTTAACCCAATTGAAGCAATAGTCTCTTAACTTTAACCCAATTAGAGCAATGGTCCATCAACTTTAACCCAATTGCAGAAATGGTCATCCAACATGAGTCATTTTGACATAATTCCAATGAAGTTGACGAAAATGACCATAACTGCAGGTTTTGATGAGTTAAAGGACCAATATTCATGAATTTTTAGTTGAGTGACCATTGCTCTAATTGGGTTAAAGTAAGGGATCATTGTTACAATTTTCTAATTGATCATACTGACATGATATACTCTTTTGTTGTTTGTTGTGAGCATGTACATATTGTGTATGAAATATGCATGTATAAGAATGGGGCAGGAGAGTGTCATAAAAATATGGAAGAGTTTGTTATATATTGAGGGCAAGTGAACGAACGAACATGATTTTGGGATGATCCATGTAAAGACACGGGAATAAGCTGGGTTGCTGGCTCATGAAACAAAGGTCACAAAAGGTTGATATACGTCCCACCATATAAATTGTAGGGATTGCTGTATAAGATTCTATTGAGTCTGTTCCTTTGGAACTACATGCAAGGAAAACCAGTAGTGTCTCAGTTCCTATAGGTTACTCTCCCTCCACTGCCCCAATTAACAAGATCCAGACAAATTTAACCAGCATGATTGGATAGTTCCAAGGCAATGAACTCAAATTTTACGTATTTTTGTTTTTGGAACAAATGATACTTGTACCCAACATATTAATACTTGTAAATATAATAGATAATTGGTGTAACAATTGGTTTCTAAAACATTGGATAGGATTTTAAGTAAGTATAAGAAACAATGAAGCATAGAGTGTTGGATATGAAGCATATGGAAATGGAAGCAGGGGCGGATCCACAGTGGGGTCGTCGGGGTCGCACGACCCCTTGGAAACCATGGAAACAACCTTGAAGCTCCCATACGCGACCTCTTGGAGCTGGGGTCGTCGGGGTCGGAGTCGCACGCCAAGTGTTTGACAAAAATCCTGAACGAAGCTCGGCACTGCAGGAAGAGGAAGAAGAAGCTGCGCGCTTCTTTTTTTTTCAAAACATACGGGCAAAACGGCGTCGTTTTGGCCCATGAAATTTTTTTAAATGACCTGGCCAAAACGACGTCGTTTTGGGCCAGGTTTGAACAAAAAACAAATGCCCAGCGTGTCCTGGGCAGGTCTGAACAAAACAAAAATACCCAGTGTGTCCTATCAGCCCTATTTTGCACAGATCCAAATCCCTTCTTTCTAAAACCCCCAAATTTCTTTTGTTTTCTCCTCCTCCTCCAACCCTAATTCATATTTATTTTGATTATGTTGGTGGTTTGTTTATATTGTGAGTATTTATTTTGAATATTTTGTATATGTAGAATATATTTAATTTAATTGAAATTCAATTCATATTTATTTTGATTATATTGATGATTTGTTTATATTGTGAGTTTTTATTTTCATTATTTTTTATATGTAGAATGCAAGATGAGATATTTAATTTAATTGAAATCCAATTCATATTTATTTTGATTATGTTGATGGTTTGTTTATATTGTGAGTATTTATTTTGAATATTTTGTATATGTAGAATATATTTAATTTAATTGAAATTCAATTCATATTTATTTTGATTATATTGATGATTTGTTTATATTGTGAGTTTTTTCATTTTAACACCAATTATTTTGTTAAAAATTATTAAAAAAATTTAGTATTGTTCCATGCACAGATTAATTCGACACTGCACCAAACGCCCGACTAATGTAGTTAGTACTATCCGACGACTATTTATCCTATCCGACTGAAATAGTCAGTACAGTCCGAAGTACCAAACGAGGCTAAAAAAAAATTTCGCGCTGCGCGCACTATGACCCCACAAACATTATTTCCTGGATCCGCCACTGAATGGAAGTGCAGCCAAACTTTGTCTGAGAACACAAGAACATGTCGATATGGAATTCCCTTACCCACATCATGTGAATCCAAACAACTATTGAAGAGGGTTGTCTGGAAGCCTAGGTGAAACGTTTGAACTTGACCGTCATATATACTGCTTTACATATTGTTACTAATCCACATTTTTAATATGAATGTAGGACAAAGTTGATATATTATTAGGCATTTGTGAGTTTTGGTATATTGCCAAGTGAATAAACAGACACGTTATAACATGCATGAGTAGCTAGATTGAAAACATTATGCGTCGATGTATATGATGATATGTAAGCATGCATGCATGGATCATGATGTTCGTGTAAGCATGCATGTATGATGATGATGGTGATGACAACGACTGTGATGATGATATGGATATATCATAGGATGGGGATTCTCTCTCTCCCTTTTTCCCTTCCCTCCTCTCACAATTTTTTTTTTCTTTCTCTCTCTACAAAGATGAAATTTTGAGCATTCAAACAGGACGGGAAGGAAAGTAAAAGAAAAAAAAGAGGGAAAGAATCCTTGTCCTATATTATATGCATGGAAACAGAAGCCTAAGAACAAAGTCTACAAGACTAGAACCTCTTCTGTCATTCAGGATAAATAGAAGGTAGGGCTAGCTAACTAATTCCGTGCGTGCTCAGGACCCAACAAAGGAGCTACAACTCTATGATCTCTACATTTCATCGCTGCCCCAGCTGATGAAGTCATGTACAGGTAGATGTTTCCAGATATTAACTACTGCATATACATGCATTATGAGAGAGAGAGAGAGAGAGAGAGAGAGAGAGAGAGAGAGAGAGAGAGAGAATGGGTTTTCTGTCTTCGAATTTATCTGTGGGTCAAAATAGACATAATGGATGCTGGTTAATTAGCTAAACTGACTGACTGGGGGTGAATTATCCAAAGAAGGGGGAGGCATCCAAAGCCATATGATGCCATAAGTAGATAGTAAAGGAGGTGAACTGTCATAAGCGTTAACAGTCAGTAAGGCTCCACTTGAACATGACGTACCACTCTCATAATTTTGCAAATTCACTAACCCAATATATGGTAAATAAAGGTTGGTTTTCAGTTTTTACCCCTCTCTTTTCCATGATTTCGTTAAAAAGTTCAAAAAGAAAAAAAGGGTTACTGTATAATTTAATTGGACCCCTCAGTCTCTCATTGCTTGTTCAAATTGAATCCCTGTGAATATCTGATTCAGTAGTACTAACTTATCAGTAACGTGAAAAATATCAGAGGGTACAGTTAAGAAAAGGCCAAAGGGAATTGGGGTATAGCTGGGTTTTTATATTTTTTTTTGGTACAATATTAATGGGAGGTGTATGATATATCAGTGCATCTGTGTGTGTACGAAGTCAAGTAACTGAGAGTCTCAGAGGTGTAAGAAGAGACAAGGACGGGGTTGATTTGTTTGAGATTTTCATTCATTGATTGGGGAAGGAAGAGACAGCTTTGTGTACATTGAGGAATTGCCTCTGTACCTTATACTTTAGGTTTATTTTTTATTTAAAAAAAAAATCCTTACTTATCACTTATATTCCCATGCATATATAACTACCATTTAACTTTAATTAGTCCGGATTTTAGAATGGTCCAAGATTTATCTCATACTTTGTAATTCTTAACCCTTAAATCATTGATCAAAATGCAATCAGCAAAAATCTGACGACCAAAAGCGCTTGAGAATAAGATATCCCGAATTCAAAGTTGAATCCCAATTTTTTCCCTCTTTATCTGTCTGAGAAGATGAGAAAGGGGAACAACTGATCAATTGAGTGATTTTGTAGCAGAAGTCCACGTGCGTTGTGTTGCTTGCGAAGAAACGAAACAGAGCCAACGGTTCATGGTCCTTTTGGACACCCGTACGTACCCATAAAAGCCTGTCGTTGCTAGACAGCCATGCATGTGTGTATGTGTATGTAGCCATCCCAAGGAAAATTGTGCTTAATTCATTTAGCTTAATTTGGTTAAGCTGTTTATTGTTATATGTATTTTTGTCCCATGATAAGTTACTTGAGACAAGGGAGAGAAAAATTAACCGATAACATGTGAGTTATTCTTGGAAAACAAATCCTACGTTGCATAATTTTTTACTGGGAAAATAACTCAAGGGGCATTTGACCATTTGAATTAGCGCTGGACACGGGCCGGGTCATACCCAAATTTGGAGGAACCAGACCTACCTGTTTTAAAATGTAATAGGTCGGGCCGGGCCAGGTAGAGAGATTTTACATTTGAGAATCGGACCTAACCCGGCCTGTTTGAAACGGGTCGGTTTGGGACGAGTCCACAGGTCCACAGGTCTAATTACTTTTTTTTTTTCGTTTTTTTTTTTTTTGGGTCTGGCATTGGGATCCTTTTTTATTACCAACAACACACATATTTACATTTACAAGAGAGAGGCCCACATACAATACAAACACAACAACAAAAGTATGGACTTGACAACAAAACCAAGCCCAACAGAAAAAACCCTAACAGCTCGCATCCTCCACTGCTGCTGCCATCAGAAGGACCACCAAACTCGAACTAGTGGCCAGAAATCAAGCCAAATCGAGCCCCCAAAATGGATAAAAAGAAGACTTCAACAATCTATCAAGATCCTTTACAACATGATTTTCCAAAGCTAAACTAAAATAAAAACCAAAACCAATTAAATCCACAAAATTGAGAAATTATATCCCTAAATTCAGTAACCTAGAAATTTCAAAAATCTTAATTCAAAAGTCCTAAATCCATGAACTCAGAAACCCAGATAATAACCATAATTTAGAAATTACCTTAATTTGAGAGAAGATGACGTGATATTTCAAATCGCAGGATGATGGTGGTGTTTTCGATGACGGTGATGGGTGGTCACGTTTGTGAGCAGAGTCAGGAGACGATGGCGATGGTGGTGTTCACAAGAGGACTTAACTCGAGTGGGAGAGGGGACTGAGAATCGAGAGGGAGGACTCTGGGAGAGAGAGATCGAGAGGGAAGGAGAGGGGATTGAGAATCGAGAGGGAGGACTATGGGAGAGAGAGATCGGGAGGGAAGAATCTGGGAGAGAGATCGAGAGGGAGGACTCGGGAGAGTCTTCGAGAAAGATGCGATATGTGAGAGATTTGAGTGTGTGTGTGTGATACGGTTAGGGCCGAGGCCCCATGACTTTAGAAAATTGGATCCGGCCCGCCCCTTTGTTTACTTGGACCCACCCCGCTCCGCCTCGTTTTGTATATAAAATAATATGGATCCGTCCCGAACCGCTAATACCCGTCCCTACCTGCGGACCCAGGGCCCGTTTGCCCACCCCTAATTTGAATTGTAAAATATCTCTCGTATAAACATGAGATGAACAATATTTTAGTCACACCTAACATAAACATCATATGATTCTATCGGGTGAGTGTTGTCTTAGTGAGTTAGTCCTCGTTGCGAACGGAACCTAATTGTATGTTGCATCACTTTTCTACGATGGGAGTGTCTCACTAGGTCACCAATAACTAAGAAAACTTCTCGCACGGTCCTACCTTGTGTGAACATTGTTCTAATCAAGCAGTCGTATGACGAAAAGCCGGTGGTTTAAAAATTCATATGTTCATTTGATTTTTCTGGTATAACCTGCAGGGAAATGGGATGTTTATCCAAAAGTCTAATCAATGTTTAACGTGCTTATTGATGCGACACCTTCTTAAAGTTTGATAAATGGTGAGCAAGGACCATCATATTGGTTTTTCAAATGCAGTCATGAGACTCATGACTCTTGGACTGTCCTGAAGAACCCCAACAGTGATCATCTTCTGTGGACCAACTCCGCCAAGAAATTGCTTCACTCAATTGAAGAAGCTTCTGCCTGCACTCTGCAGTAAATAGTTAACACAAAATAGTGCTTCATTATATTTATCTATGTATACGAAATCAAATGCATGCACAGATACAAATTGGTGCAAATCCTTGTGGAAAAAAAACTCATTTGTTGCTGTTATTTGTATGATCATCGTGGGTTGCGTAATACCTCACTTTTAATGATTGCTGTGAAAAGCATACAACCACTTTCTAAACGGCAGATCAGGCTTTGTTTGTTGGGGATGCGGATGCCCAGTCCAATCCTATCCAACCCCTAACCATATCCCATGTTTTACATCCCTCGTCTCATAATAGTAAAGTGATGAGCGAAACAGAGAAAAATAAGCATAAATTTTGTTGCATGAGAGTTCTCTTACACAATAGAAGATGAAGCTTAATATAACTATCCACGTTGATACAGTGAACTATTTTCATGCAACGATGACGCCACAAAATTAATTACTATATAAAATAGTTAAAACGTAACATAACAGTGTGTAATTGACTTCAAAATTGTTACAATAATTCCGGTTGGATGTCTCTCTAGATTTTCATCTCGACTAATGTTAATACTGTGACCGACCCTCTCATCTAGTCGTCTGTCATTAGGTTATTACTGAGGCCCGAGGGGAGGGGATAGAGAGCATCAAAATTCACAAACACTAAACCCTGCTTGTTATTATTGCTCAAAGTTTCTTAAAACCAGCAACCTCGATTGGTCATCTCAGAGAATAAAGGCTCACAACTTTGGCGTTAGATAATATTGTAAGTGACTCAGAAAGTCGAAGAGAGAGAGGGATGGTTAATTAGCTATCTGATTAATCTGATCTAACGTAATGTAACCCAAAGAGGTTCTTGAGCTGCTTGCTTTTGTGGACAAATCTGCTGCAATCAGCCCAATCCTTCTGGCTCACTTCGCCAGACGAACGGCCCATTAGATAGACATCATTGGATCTTATGAATTATGGGAACTTTGGAGCTTGTGTGAACCTGCTACAATATAATTTTTTGAACAAAAACGACTGGTACTCTACTTTTTACCATTTGTACAATCCTTTGATTTGCAAATTGCTAGAAGAAAAGCAAGTTAGAAAAAAAGTGTACAGAAATCATTTCTCAAACGATTATCCCAGTCAGAGTTCCACATCACGAAAACCTACGTTAAGAAACGACTTCTTACTCTGATTTCAAGTACGTAAACATGTATTTACTATTTTGCATACGAAAACAGCTTAATGTTTGATAAGGAGCATATACAAAACCAAATACCATTCTACAATCGATTTGTAAATATGACACAATCTCAACATTCAATTCCATATACAAAAATTTCTTAAGTTACAAGCAAGTTGGGATATTAGACCCAGCTGCCCTCCGCGGATCCCAACCGCATCTCAATCAGCCGGGCGTTAAACTCGCCGTCGCTGACCTTCAGCATCTCCCGCAGCGGCAGCGAAAAGCCGTGCTCCACCAGCAACCGGTGCCTCGGCTTAATCTTCCCTTCCAAACTAAACGAAAAGTACTGCGGAAACCTCTTCAGTTCCCCCACGTCCCTCTTCATCTCCTCCAGAAAAAAGTCAACTTTCGGCTTGTAATTGTTGTTAATGCTGAAAGTCAACAGCCCCGGCGACCTTATCACCATGTTCACCACCTCCTCGTAGCTCAGCCCCAAGCTCTGCAAATACTCAATCTTGGGCAAAAGGGTAAATTGCACGCTCGAAACCAGCAGCACTGTCGTCTGGCACGTGATGGAGCTCCGCCCCGAAAACCCCAATTCGGTCAGGAACTTCAATGCGGGTCGCAATTGGTAGTCCAAGTGGGAGACTAGGAGCCTCGGGCACCGGATTATGGACTTCCGGATATCCGGAAAGGGGATTCGGACCTCGGTGAGGAGGAAATCGAAGATTGGATAGAGGGCAGTGTGCGGGTCCACGGTGAGGAGCTGTGGGTACATGTCGAGGATCCGACCCTGGGCGGAGCGCTCGATGCCCATGGAGGAGAGGCATCCCTCAACGGACTTGAGGGAGGAGAGGGGGCAGGAGCGGAAATCTGGGTTTTGGTGGAGGGCCTTTTGGGAATCGACGTTGAGGTGGGTTTCTAAGTAGAGGACCTTTTCGCGGAAGAGGAGGCCGGGGTCGGCGGAGGTGCTTGGGTGGTGGGAAAGTGAGGGATAATTTGGCGAATTGAGAGTCGGCCTGAGGGAGTTGGAGATTGATTTGGGGATAGGGTTAGGGTTCATGGAGGGTTTTGGAGTTGGACTGAGAGAAGCTTGGGGAAGGAAGGTTTGAGGTTGGAGATGGCGAATCATGGTGGCGCACGGGGGCTGGTTGGTATGTGTCAATGTGTGTACGAGGAACTGTGAAGGTGGACATCCCTTTATCCCAAATCAAAACGACCTGTCGTTGGCTCCTCCCTGAACTGCACTCATAGTCCCCTTTGTTTTATATGATTTCACCTTCGAATTGTAACCTCTTTTTTTTTTTTTGGTTGCATTAATTTCATGCATGTAGTTTATTAAAGTTGAGCTTAATTTTTTTTTATAAAGCGACATTACAAGTTTAATTTATATTAGGGAGAGAAAGACTGTTTAATCTGACAAACAGTTGGTTAAAAAAATGTCTCAATCACCGGTACAGTACTACAGTTCATTACTTGCAAGTTGAGCTTAATCTTATTTTAGGAGAAAACAAGACAATAATAAAAGAAGTAAAAAAAAAAATGCTTATTATTTCAAGAATAGTGCTAAGCACATCAAAATTTGTATTTTAACGCAAATAGAAATTTGATTAATAATTGTAATAAAAATTTATATAGTATAGACTATGCACATGAGCTGAGAGAAATGTTACAAGATTTGTGGATCTGATCGTACCATTTATCGAGTCCCAAAAGTAGACCTGACAATTTCTTACATAACCTATTAATATGACATGTAAACGATACGAAAATAACAGGTTTCAGATTGACACGATAACTAATCAAGTCACACGATAAGAACACGTTAATAACGGGTCCTTAACATGTTTACACGAGAGTGACAAACGGGAAACCTGTTTCAACACGTTGAGAAAAAAATTGTTACATTCCACATCGCCCAGGGGAGTGGATCTTGTAAACCTTATATATATATATATTCTCATCTTTACCTAGCACGAGACCTTTTGGGAGCTCACTGGCTTCGTGTTCCATCGGAACTCCGAAGTTAAGCGAGTTCACGCGAGAGCAATGCCAGGATGGGTGACCCAATAGGAACTCGTGTGAGTTCCTAGAAACAAAATCGTGAAGGCGTGGTCGGGGCCCAAAGCGGACAATATCATGCTACGACAGAGTCGAGCTCGGGATGTGGTGGGAGCCTGGGCCGAGATGTGACAAAAATTATTTTTTTTATTTTAATGTTTTACACTACTTAAAAAAACTTACTATAAAATACAATAGCCATAGTGTATATGTATATATTTTAAATTAAAATATGTATTATTGCTTTATTATTCTATATAAATTTAAAAAATATTAAGTTTCATTTATTTTTATAGTATACTATAGGCAATGAGTGAGATTAAAAAAATTATAAAACACTTTAAAAATAAAAATATCAAGTATTTTAAAAATACCAAACACATTAAATGACACACCCCGACCTGGAAAGGTCGAAGCACGTTGGCCGTCACCGTGAGGTGACGTAACCATAAGGGTAAGTAATGTAAGAAATGAATAAATTTAAAACTAATTAGAACTAATTAGTTAAACAGTGAAATAGTGCGCAATCGTGGGAGTAACCCACTACAATTATTTAGAGCGTAATAGACAGTGAGACTACAAAAGAGTAGTCAAAGTAACTAAAGTACACTTATTACATAACAGCGATAAGTTCGTACATCTAAACAGAAGGAAATGTCAGAACTGCCGAGATTCCTCAAGTGCCACAAAAAGTACAGCTATCCAGGTCCTGGAGGTGCGAAAAACAAAGTTGAGTGGGTCAGCAAAACAATGCTTATACGAAATCCTTTATTTTCGAATATACTAACCCATCGCTGTAAAACAAGTGTAGTTTCCTTAAAACATACTACGTAAGTATGTAAACAATAAATCAACAACATTGTCATAATAATATAACCAGAAATATGCTAAGTCATGATTATCAAATGCCACAATAATATAATCATGTGATAATCAAGTATAGCTAAGTGCTCATCCATCTAGGCTGACACACGAGTTCGAACAGATAATTTCTGACACGAACATGACTGGTGTAATCAATATGCTATAGTACTACGATCACGTGAAGGCTGGTGCAGAAGCACAGTCACATACATGTCGGATTGCCTAATGCAATCTACTCGATAGGACTGGCACCTAACTTGGATCCAAGACAAGCAAACGGTGCGATGTGAACATACACGTGAAGGACTGACCCTGGCCCTGGGGCGAGTACTAACACCGGTGCAGCAAGATAAGCATGTACAAATATGTATGAATGCCATGACAGTAATATCTCAACCATATAGCAGCATTTATCATAATTATATCGCAGTTAGTTAGCAATTATTTGGTAATATAAACGTAAAGTGATGTATTTATGCAATTCTGGAAACTATAAATACGTATAGATATAAAAATAAACTGCCAACTCACAAGTATGTCACTAGGTCGTAGCCCCCGAGCCTAGCTTGGCCTCGAACGTCATCGGGATACGTTTCCCCTATATGTGAACGAACTGATGCCGTCAGGAATATTCCGTCACCTTCTTCAATTGTCCTCGTCATCACCGTCATCTGCAACTCGATTTTTTGCCTGGTTTTTGTTTGGAGTCCAAAAAGTGGACGGAGGTCGCCGAAAAACGCCTCGAAATTTCCAGCCAAAAGTGAACTCCTCGAAACTCGGTTGTTTCGACGTCCAAGCTTATTCAAAAATGTCCTAGAGGCCTCGAGCAGTTGTGGGAAGGCTTCCTTTACCTTCAAAACTCCTTAACTCGGCCTGAAATATGATGAACTCAGATCACTGAGTTCGGACCTCACGAGTTTAACGTTAAAAACTCGTCCATTCCGGGTTTCAAGAACATGGTTGTGTTCGTGAAGATGAGAGGAGTACAATGGAGTAGTTTTTGGGTTCGATATGTGAGGTTTAGGGTTCGTTCAAGGGGGTTGCATAGAGGGAGAGTATACAGGAGAGAAAGAGAAAGAAGATAGAGAGTCCATTTTTCTCTTTTTCTGATTGGTGGACAGAAATGAGGGAATGGATGGGATTGGTGGAGTGCACGAGATGGCCTAAATAGAAGGCTATGGATAAGGTTTTAGATTTTGTACAGAAAGGAAATCGAAAATCTATTTGGAATAGTGTTTTCACAAGATAAAATCTACGCAGTCTCGTAATAAAGTGCACAATTTATTTACGAGGACGATAAAATAAATAAGGAGGAAGTAAACACGTCCACATCGTTCGCCACTAAGGGCATAACCGTCAATACACATACTCGGGGAGAAATTACATAGAAAAATTAGGAATGGGTCGTCACATTAAAAAAATATAATAATTAATTTACAAGTTCAAAAAATATGAAAAAGCTCGTGATTGCATCATCTATGCTTTGAGGATAGTACATCATCGTTTGAATTTTTAAAACCATACAAACCCTCATGAATAATATTTTTAAGGGATTTCAAATAAACCAATGTCATTTATCTTGGTAATTGATGAAAATTGAAGGGTTTTATTGTAAAAAACATGCAAGGTTTATACTAATGTTTTCCATTAGCCTCTTATTTAGGGGCATGTAATACTTAAAAGACAAATGTTATTTTCATGTTTTGAAATAATATTTACGTGCCAATGTGATATACATATACAAATTTAGTATTATGTTTTCAATTTCTTTGGGGTCAAATTATGTTTTTCATTTTCATTATTTATTAATTTAAAATATATTTTTCTTAACGGGTAATGGGTCAGGTCATAATACCTGAAAATATTAACGGGTCGGGTCATATTACCCGTTTACTTTAACTGGTGTTACACGACATGACCCGTGAAGATATCGAGTATGTCACGAAAACGACACGAACACGGGAAACATGACACGAATGCCAGGCTTACCCAAAAAAGTTTTTTTTTTAATTTTAATTTTATTTTTATGGATTATTAAAGTCGAAAAAAAAAAAAACATAATAACTGTGTCCAGAAGCGATTTTTAGGTGTGGAAAATTTGTCTAACATTAATATTAGGAAAAATGTGGTGCGGCGAGAATAACTTGAAGATAGACTTATGATGAATTTTGCAAACGTGAGTTATAACTCATGGATTCTGTGAAAAAATTGAAATTTTTAGTATTGCATGAGAGCTGAGGAAAATGGTGCAAAATCTTTGGATGCGACCATACCATTTATTGGGTCCCAAAAGTATTTTTATGGCTTTTTAAAGTTGAAAATTAAAAAAATTAAATAAATTAAATAAAAAGGGGGCCCAAAAACTTTTTTTTTTAGGTTTCAAAAATCTTGAATGTCTTACTGTAACATCCCACATCATCTAGGGGAGTGGATCCAATAAGCCTGATATATATATTCTTATCTCTACCTAGCAAGAGGTATTTTGGGAGCTCACTGGCTTCGGGTTCCATCGGAATTCCGAAGTTAAGCTAGTGCATGCGAGAGCAATCCTAGGATGGGTGACCCACTGGAAAGTTCTCTTGTGAGTTTCCATAAACAAAACCATGAGGGCGTGGTCGGGGCCCAAAGCGGACAATATCGTGCTATGGCGGAGTCGAGCCCGGGATGTGGTGAGGGCCCGGGGCGGGATGTGACAATTTGATATCAGAACCAATCATTGGCTGGATGGGTGCCGACAAGGACTTCGGTCCCCCTAAAAGGGGTGGATTGTAACTGTTGGAATTAACCCTAAAACTAACAGTAAACTCTAGAACACAACGCAACAAGATTAGTGCAATCTTACTTGCAGAATACAAAAGATCACTAATTCGTTCCTGCAGAGGCCATGAACACGATGCAAAATGCTATTCTACTCACTGGAGACCTGTATGTCCTTATGGTGATAGTCCCAAAAACGAAGAACCTTTTCTCTGTGAGCAGGGAATCCTTTTTAAATAATGCAAGGTTACCCAACTTCCATCTATCATGGAGGTTGGTTATAGAGCCGTTGCTTTCAGTTCCAGTAGTGGAGGAAGTAGTTCTAGTACGTGCTTCAAAATGCAAAGCATGATGGATGTAACTCCTCAATTATAGGACATGGTTTTACATATATACAAAACCCTAACTGATTTATAATTTCAAACATGTTGACACACCTATATCACTACTAGTTGAGTCCAATTAGGATTCTTACATTCTCCCACTTGGACGTTAACTAGTTGTGGTTTGAAACAACATGTTCATTATAAATCATTCCTTAGTGATCACCGTGAGTTTCACGCAATCCATATCCTATACACATCTACCAGTAACCATTTGAAAATCGAACTCTAGAAAACAATGCATGTATCAATACTGCATGCACCCTGAAATCACGATATTCAAAATCGCACTGTATGATGTCAATGACATATGCATATATGTACAATCCATACTTCAGTAATCACTACAATTCTCACACCTTTTCCTTCCATACTCATATGTCTAGTGCACTTTAATCAGACTTATCTTTAGAGCTTTTCATCCTTAAACACTGGACTTCGAGTTGATTTCTAGCTTCCTGCACAAAACTAACTTATCCAATATGTTCTTTGGAACAATCATTGGCCACATTAATTGCTTTAAATAAGTCTGAATCAATAACCATAATGTCAATTGAATATAAGCTTGAATGAAACAACAAAACACAAACTCGCAGCAACACTAATAAATAGTTATAATTCATGCAGTAGCATGTTTTACTCCCACATTCCTACAGAATCAAAACTATCATGCACACCCATATTTGCTACATGTTCTTTGAACATTCCCACTAATCTCGCATATTGAAACTAATAATAAAGCTTGACGATAGTGGTATGTTTCTAGCAAACTGTATGCAACAACCTTACGTGAAAATGCAATAGCCGTATATATATAGATCCTTATTTGAATAGTCATAATCTCCATCCTTATATTCACAAGTTGATCTCCTGTATCACCGTATAACAGTCTTCCTTATTACTTCAAAATTGAAGTCACAAGTCCAAAACACTTTCACGAAGTAGTACAATTAGCCATTATTCTAACTAGTTGGCCACCAAGTGTATTTATTGCACATATTCTTTTAATCAAACCTGTTGATGCACAAAATCAGCGAGGACTTTGGTACAACAGAAAGTGTCAGGTTTTGTGACCTTCGCTTGGTTGCTTGGTTGCTTCAGTCACTAGTGAGGATAAGTACGTAAATGAATAGAGACAGAGAAGCAAACACAGGATGTACGTGGTTCACCCAGATTGGCTACGTCCACGGAGTAGAGGAGTTCTTATTAGTAGTGAAGGGCTTACACAAGTACAAAGGATCAAGCTCTCAATTTAGTGAGTTCTTGTGAATGATTTAACACAAAATGGCATTAGGCAATATTGTGGGGGAATGACCCCTATTTATAGAAAAACTTGTAGCTTTGTCACATTGACATGTGTCATGTTGTGATTGGTTCTTGATGTCGACACGTGCTGCGCTCTGATTGGCTTCTAATCTTGACACGTGTCGAGTAGTGATTGGCCTCCTGGTCGGAGGGGAACTCTTCTGGGTCCTTGACAGTATAGCGTTGGCCGGTGCTCGGTAGTTTCGGGATTGGTCAAGTATGGTACAAACAGTGCTCCCCTAAGTTCCCGAGTGAGGGAAACTCCTCGGTTGGGGACTTGCAAGATCCAATCCCTTGAGTAATCACGAAACTTCTAAGTACCGAAGTGTGGTCTGATCTTCATCTGCCCTTCTCTGGAAGTACCTTTCCTCCATCCGGGAATGGTGTACTTAGCTGATGTTGACGCACAAGGTAATGTATCAATTTCACTTGAAGCTTAGTTGTAGTTTCGGGCTTAGTCAAGTGTGATACAAACCCTATAGTAGGAGTCCCCCAAGTCGTCGAGCTAGGAGATCTGCCGAAAGAGGTGACAGACAAGGTAAGCAGTCAAACTTCCAAGTAAGCAACCCAGGATCAGAGGTTTGACGTCGGCTTCCGGTTGATTGTTCTCATTCTCCTTGTCTCTCATTCAACTGCCAGGATAAGGAGAAGCAAATGGATAAGAGATGATATGAGATACTTTTGCTTTTGAAGAAGTAACTTTCCACAGGCTTATTCTTGAACTGTGCTGGAGGGTTTTCTGGTGCCCTTCAGAGTATAAGGCCGACTCAAAAATTTGAGGGTCAAAACAAGTCCATCAAATCTAGAGTACGTTCGACCTTGATGATATGGGATACTTTTGCTGTTGACGGAATAATGAATGTGGTATGGAAAGGTGTCGTGCTGTAGTGATCTGTTTCAGCTCACCGTTGAACCTTCTGCTTCAATCTTTTGCATGGCAGAAGTGGTGTGCAACCTTTGCATTTAAATGGTCCTTCAGAACATTCCTTCATAGTGACTCATCCACGCTTGGCAGCTTCAGTGTAAAGAGCCAATATCTGATCAACTGTCATGAGGTATTTGCCGGTGGAATTCGTGACCTTGACAGCAGTTGAGGATGAGTACTCGAGAGCAATGCTAAGTAAGCAACCAGGCAAAGGCTCCAGGCAGTCAGTTCCAAATTGGAGGTTTGATTTCAGGTTCCGACTGACTGCTCTCTTTCTCCTTGTCCTGCAGGTGTGGACAAGGACAAAGACAAAGATAGGGAGAAAGCATGATATGAGATACTCTTGCTTTCGACCCTGATGATATGAGATACTCTTGTTCTTGGTGTGGCTTATTTGCTGAGGTATTATCGGGGGGAAATAAAGCTGAGTATTTCGAGAGGTTATGTTGAGGGTGCCTTTTCGAATGCGAGAAAAGGTTGAGCATTTTTGCAGGTTTGCCTGTCCGTTGAGGAGGGAGGTCAATGTATATAGGGATTTCCCAATAACAAGTAGTAATGCTATTCCTTTACCCTTCTTGGTCACAGCAATGTAGTGGGAGCTGCCAGCTTCACGTGTTTTAATTTTGTCAGAGCACTTTGAAAAAGTGGTATGTGGTATCTGGAAAGCTGATGTTACGTGTGAAGATTACAGACAAGCTTTATCTAAGGAAATCTGGCTCTCGAAGTTCTGAGAGTTGTGCCTCTTCGGTTTTCGAACAAGCAATCCCGTCGAGGATCTGACTCTCGAGATTCGGAAAGCGGTGCTACTCCGGTTTTTTAGAAAGTAATTATGTTGGGAGTCTTTTCTCGAATGTGAGTAAAGGTTGGACGTTCTTGCCAACCTGTCTTGCCGCAAAACCCGGAGGTCGACACACATAGGGACTTTCCAGTTGTCAAGCAGTGGTGCTGTTCCTTTACCCTTATGGGTAATAGTAGGGTAGCTGGAACTTCGAAATTCTCGTGCCTAAACTTTGTCAGAGATCTTTGACAAAGTTATATGTGGTACCCGAGGAGTTTATGGTGCATATGGAGAGCGGTGATTGAACAGTAAGATTCACGTGCTTTCTACTTCACCAGAAATCTTCGACAGATTGCCCGTAATTTCCGCAAAGCTGAGTGTGCATGTGACAGGTGCTGACGAGGCTGAAAAAGCAGGTGCTTCTTCGATTTCTGAGATCGGCCCTCGTGGTCTCTGAGCAGCCCAGCTTTTGAGAAAGC